>NC_091157.1:49581347-49661347 GCF_040958095.1 Procambarus clarkii
GAGGTTTGCAACAAGACTAACTGGTGCTGGAGCTAAGAGGGCTAAGCTACGAACACAAGCTAATGGAGCTAAATCTCACAATACTAGATGATTAAACATGAGGGAATATGATCACGACATACAAAGTACTGAAGGAAATAAAGGAAGAGGGCAAGGATTGCCTCCTCAAACTGCAAATAAGTCGAAAGAATGTCAAGAGATATTCGTACCCTGTACGGATCAACACCTAGAATGCCTTCAAAGAAGAACTTGTGGAAGCCACCTCCATCCACAACTTAAGACTCGACACAGGATTTGAACGGCAGAAAAGTTCAATTATAGTGCACGAAGAGCTAAACCTGACTCACCTGTGGCCACTAATAGGTAACTACCCATACACACTACCACCATTATCGATCCCAACCAGCGACAGATGGGGGCCTGATCTATGGCAACCCTATATTTCTGAAGGATACCATCAAATTCCCTCACTGAAAATGGTTCAGGTTTACCGCCAATTAATAAGGATTACCTCCGAGATGCCTAAAAATAGGTCTTATCTAATGGGATGGAGGTGGAGAAGCGGGTGAAATGGTCACCGACACGTGGAGGAGATTATCAAAATAGTAGGTTCCCTGAAATGGGAGATGATGGATTGGTAGCCACGACTATCTCACCCCAATCAACAACCATAACTACTCCAATCCGCCCATCACCGCCAGCTCCCACTACTGTCTACGTCACACACCCGCCCAATCCCACCAGCCACTACAATCAACAAACCGTCGCTTCACTCTACCAATCATCCCCATTTCCTTACAACCACCACACGCACCTCAGAGCACAGGCACCCATCACCACTACGCCCATCACCACCCCATCTCTCTCTCTGGCCACCCACGAGATGCTCTCCATCAGACAGGCAGGAGATGGTGGCCAGCATCCGCCTGTGGGTGGCTCCCTCTATCTCCCGCACCGTCAGTTGTCGAAAACGATGCTGCGTCAAGACTGCCCTCAGAATTACGCAACTGTACCAGCGTCAGGAGATGACGAAAATGTCAAATTTAGATCAGCAATAATGCTGGGAAGTGCTCGCTCTCTCGTGATTTAAAATAATGGTCATTTTGGCCCATGGGGACGAGGCAGCGCTGTCAGTTATGAGAAATCATCGTGTTAAATGGCCGCTGACAAGAGACAAACAGGTAATGTCTGTCTCTTATAGAGACAGATAGCAACAAACCCATTTGCAGACGAGGAGTCACAATAACGTGGCTGAAATATGTTGACCAGACCACACACACTAGAAGGTGAAGGGACGACGATGTTTCGGTCCGTCCGTTGAGAATGGTCCAAAACGGACCGAAACGTCGTCGTCCCTTCACTTTCTAGCGTGTGGTTTGGTGAACAAAAAAGACCATTGTTTCGGTCTGAAGTAAGGGCAGGCCGTAGGAGACCAAATTAAACGTGTATGTGTATACACTTACAGTGCACAACTGTTCCGTCTATATACATTCATAATGACTGGTTCCAAAAATGGCTAAGTTAGTGCTCATAAGCACCTCGAGGACAAGACATGATCTGAACCTGTCAATTGTCTCACAAGAGTTCCTAAAATATGAAACTTGGAAGGAGCATTGTGAGTTGTGTGTCGCGTGACTGGGCTGTAGTAAGTACCCGCTGTCAGTCTGTCAATATGCCTGTCAGTCTGTATGTCTGTCAATCTGTCAGTATGTCTGTTTCGGTCCTGCCCGAAACGCTGCGTGTACTAGTGGCTTTACAAGATTGTAAGTTACCATGCTATGTAGTGTCACAGACTCAATGTACCTTCTTGTATATAAATAAATAAATAAAATATGTCTGTCTGTTTTTATGCATGTCTGTTTCTATCAATCTCTCCATCATTTTTTTTTTTAACTAGGATTAAGGTTCATCAGGAGCTGCATTGATGTTCCTAACGAAACGGCAAAACCCCGAACTGGTCTCCTATATCATCTAGAACATCATGCTGATGGAGTGATGTTCTAGAATCTAGAGAATGGAAGAACCAGCATGACACTGTTGATGACTGAGCGCCTTGAGTTGTGGTTGTCCACGAAGTTGGGTCAGGTTAATATCTTGAGAACATTGACCTCATTCACAAGTAAGACATTCCACAAGAAGGGGAAGGGGTGGGGGCGGCTTACGGGTTATTCATGCCCGTGCCGATCAAGAAGGGGGGCGGCTTACGGGTTATTCATGCCCGTGCCGATCAAGAAGGGGGCCAAGCACACAACATTGTGGTACGCTGGAACCAAATGAATGCCTTTCAGCTTCAGCCTTGCTGAGAACAACCCTTAGAGTCCATTCATGAAGGTACTCCCTTATTAGCTGTAATATGGAACTTGGGATACCAAGTATTTTAGCAGGTGGTACACTTCATCCTGTTTAATGTACACTGCAGAACACTTTGACACAGTGCTTGACACAGTGCTTGACATATTGCTTGACACAGTGCTTGACACAGTGCTTGACACAGTGCTTGACCCAGCGCTTGACACAGTGCTTGACACAGCGCTTGACACAGTGCTTGACACAGTGCTTGACACAGTGCTTGACACAGCGCTTGACACAGTGCTTGACACAGTGCTTGACACAGTGCTTGACACAGCGCTTGACACAGTGCTTGACACAGTGCTTGACACAGTGCTTGACACAGCGCTTGACACAGTGCTTGACACAGCGCTTGACACTGCTTGACACAGCGCTTGACACAGTGCTTGACACAGCGCTTGGAGGTTGTCGTTCTGGTTGTGGGTCCTGCATTTTGGTAGAAAAATGCTTAGATTAGACTTTAGCTGAACAAATCCACAAGGGCAGTGATGAGGATTCGAACCTGCGTCTGGGAGCATCCCAGACACTGCCTTAATCGATAATAGACTTAAGCTGACTGCAACAGTCCCATTGTCTTTAGTGTAGTGGTGAGACTGTTCTCATAGTTGGACATCCTTACTGATGTTTAATCACTAATCGCTAACTATTCCTGATGAAAATGTACTTCATGTTTCTCATTTCCATCTGGAGATAGTCGACTTGAAAGATTGGTTTATGTGATGACAAGATTGCCTAGTAATGTTGTTGCTGCTAAGGACTCCAGGTCCCTTGATTTTGACCTCATCCATCTTCTGGATGAGGTCAAAATCATCTTCCATTCTGGCGTCGATTGGCAAATCGCTGCTGATCAGAAGACTTGGCCACATTCAGACAATGAGATAATCAACGTGTGAAGGCGTTGGATTGGTTGTTCACGTCACCCTGGAACAAGGCATTGCATTCAGTTGTTCTTTGTTCCAGGCGGAGGTCTGAGGCCAGATTCACGAAGCAGTTACGCGAGTACTTACGAACGTGTACATCTTTCCTCAATCTTTGACGGCTTTGGTTACATTTATTAAACAGTTTACAAGCATGAAAACTTGCCAAAACAGCCTCCTGGTGCTTCGGGGCTCATTAACTGTTTAATAATTGTAAACCAAGCCGCCAAAGATTGAGAAAAGATGGACAGGTTCGTAAGTGCTTGTGGAACTGTTTCGTGAATCCGGATCCTGGTCTCTTTCCCGTGTCCGAAAGCCATGTTTGTGTGTTTTCACCCAAATCTGTCGGAATAGACGATAAATATCTCTCTTTCCCTCATAAAACATCACACATATCATACAACATGTGTTGTTCGACATGTCTGTCCACATACAGTCCCCTGTATGGGGACGAGGCCCCTGTCCAGGGGCCTCGTAGCCTGGTGGATAGCGCGCAGGATTCGTAATTCTGTGGCGCGGGTTCGATTCCCGCACGAGGCAGAAACAAATGGGCAAAGTTTCTTTCACCCTGAATGCCCCTGTTACCTAGCAGTAAATAGGTACCTGGGAGTTAGTCAGCTGTCACGGGCTGCTTCCTGGGGTGTGTGTGTGTGTGTGTGTGTGTGTGGTGTGGAAAAAAAAAAAGTAGTTAGTAAACAGTTGATTGACAGTTGAGAGGCGGGCCGAAAGAGCAAAGCTCAACCCCCGTAAAAACACAACTAGTAAACACACAGTCGACACAGGCGGCCGTGGCCACATACAGTGAACACCGGCGGCCGTGGCCACATACAGTGAACACCGGCGGCCGTGGCCACATACAGTGAACACCGGCGGCCGTGGCCACATACAGTGAACACCGGCGGCCGTGGCCACATACAGTGAACACCGGCGGCCGTGGCCACATACAGTGAACACCGGCGGCCGTGTCCACATACAGTGAACACCGGCGGCCGTGGCCACATACAGTGAACACCGGCGGCCGTGGCCACATACAGTGAACACCGGCGGCCGTGGCCACATACAGTGAACACCGGCGGCCGTGTCCACATACAGTGAACACCGGCGGCCGTGGCCACATACAGTGAACACGGCAGGGATCGACCCTTCAGGTGTTCCCCTCTCTCTCACACGCTCCTTAATTACTGGCTCGTTAACCTGCATCACCTGCCTTTATCACCGGCGCGCCCTGCTCTTAATGTCTCTCTAAACACCGCCTTCATCTCCTCCCCATAATCTCTTCAGACCAACAGCTTAATCTCTCGGTCTCGCAGAACCCAATTTTTTCATCTTACGTGCTATCTCGTAACTGAGTTTCCCCCTGATATAATTACTGTCTCTCACATCTCTCAGCTTGATCTTTCTGACAGCTTAATCTCCTAAGTTAAAGTCTCCCGTTACAATTTGCCTGACGAATACCTTTATCTCTCAATTGCAATCTCTGCGTCTCACGGCTTCAGCTGGATTCACAGCAATATCTCCAAATGTAATTTAGTATCATACTATCAGTAACGACGAACCACATAGGCATGTTTCGTCCAATGAGATCAACAGATTCTTTAATATGGCCTGTTGTTGTTGTTGTTATAGATTCAGCTACTCGGAACAAGTTCCAAGTAGCACGGGCTATGGTGAGCCCGTAACTTACCTGGCACAGGAGCGGTTGCCACTACTCTGCTTCAGCGAGGGCTGTGCACCACCACCCTCCCTACTAGACCCAGGATACATGGACATTATATATGTCAATGACTTTCCAGAAGGAGGAAACTCCTTCCTCTCTCCCTAGAGCACGGCATGGGGGCTACAGGATGACTTAGTCACATGGAATGAATGGTAAAATAATGGTTACCAGAATTTAACTCCAGCAAGTGCAAAGTAGTTAAGCTGGGTGCTAGGAACAGGAGGCCGTAACAAGATATCAAATATGAGAAGAAATCCTCCCAAAATAATATAAAAAGAGGGACAGTAAGGGTGATATTAGACCGAGCTAATCTGGCGAAACATTGACCAACCTATCTATCAGTCAACTGTGCATGCAGAAGATGAGAGGAAATGTCAGCATTGATGATTTGTGATTGATTGATCCACAGTTCTCCACAAGTACTGTGGAGAAATGCCCGACAAACCACTGGAACATTATCCACACCACTGGAACATTATCCACACCACTGGAACATTATCCACACCACTGGAACATTATCCACACCACTGGAACATTATCCACACCACTGGAACATTATCCACACCACTGGAACATTATCCACACCACTGGAACATTATCCACACCACTGGAACATTATCCACACCACTGGAACATTATCCACACCACTGGAACATTATCTAACACAGTGCACACTTATAAACTGCATATGCCAAGTTGGGCAATACAAGGAACGCCACAAGTGAATTGAATAAGGAATCCCTCAAGACCTTTGTATCATATATATATTCGACCAATCCTGAAATATTTTGTGCTACTTTGAAAGTCGTTATCATGTTAAACTTAAAATTAAGCTAAACAAAAATCCCATTGCATGTGACCAGATTATTCCCAGATCCGAGAGGTATGAGTTCTAAAGAGTGTCTAAAGCATTAATGGAAGGGAGAAGAAACATGGGAGACATGATTACCTCATACAAAATACAGCAAATTATGGCAGACTAGGACTATCTGTTTGACAGGTGATGTTGTCCCCTTAGTGACTATGATGCTGATCCTCAAGTGACAATCATTAACTGTTCAAGATGAGTGACTGTTCCTCTCCAAACCTGAGACACACGAAGAACCTGTTTTGTGCAGACGAGGAGTCACAATAACGTGGCTGAAATATGTTGACAAGACCACACACTAGAAAGTGAAGGGACGACGACGTTTCGGTCCGTCCTGGACCATTCTCAAGTCGAATGTGACTTGAGAATGGTCCAGGACGGACAGAAACGTCGTCGTCTCTTCACTTTCTAGTGTGTGGTCTGGTCAACAACCTGTTTTGTATTCCCTACGGAATAATACATTACTCATGGAAACTCATTACCTCGTTAATGAGTCACTGAGGGTATAGTGACTATACGAGGTGGTCGTAATAGCTACGATGATCGTAGTGCATACGGTGAAGGGGGAAGGTAGCTATTGTTATGAGTTCACAGGACGGACGTTGTATATTAGCTGCGGTTATTACCGCTGCTGAGTCTGCTGTGTTGTAATGAAGGGTCATCAATGTCTGCTGTGTTGTAATGGAGGGTCACCAATCATGTCTGCTGTGTTGTAATGGTCATCAATCATGTCTGATGTGTTGTAATGGTCACCAATCATGTCTGCTGTGTTGTAATGGTCACCAATCATGTCTGCTGTGTTGTAATGGTCATCAATCATGTCTGCTGTGTTGTAATGGTCATCAATCATGTCTGCTGTGTTGTAATGGTCATCAATCAAGTCTGCTGTGTTGTAATGGTCATCAATCAAGTCTGCTGTGTTGTAATGGTCATCAATCATGTCTGCTGTGTTGTAATGGTCATCAATCATGTCTGCTGTGTTGTAATGGTCATCAATCAAGTCTGCTGTGTTGTAATGGTCACCAATCATGTCTGCTGTGTTGTAATGGTCACCAATCATGTCTGCTGTGTTGTAATGGTCATCAATCATGTCTGCTGTGTTGTAATGGTCACCAATCATGTCTGATGTGTTGTAATGGTCATCAATCATGTCTGCTGTGTTGTAATGGTCACCAATCATGTCTGCTGTGTTGTAATGGTCATCAATCATGTCTGCTGTGTTGTAATGGTCATCAATCATGTCTGCTGTGTTGTAATGGTCATCAATCAAGTCTGCTGTGTTGTAATGGTCATCAATCAAGTCTGCGCTCTCACCCAAGCTGTGGGTTGTGAAGACGGGGGGGGGGGGGGGTGAGGTTGTGAGGTTGTGAGTACAGGGTGGGTGAGGACAGCCGGGGTTGTAATGAGGCAGTGAGGGGTTGTGGGTGATGGGGGGGTGAGGAGGGTGGGGGGGGGGGTTGTGGGTGATGGGGGGGGGGGAGTGAGGAGGGTGGGGGGGGGGGTTGTGGGTGATGGGGGGGGGGTGAGGAGGGTGGGGGGGGGTTGTGGGTGAGGCCTACCATGGGTTGTGGGGTCATATACCAACAAACACAAACTAACAAGCATTGATCACAACATTCTCATTCCCCCACTGATGTCACCTGGATGGTTCCCCCACTGATGTCACTTGGATGGTTTCCCCCCCCCCACTGATGTCACCTGGATGGTTCCCCTTCTGATGTCACCTGGATGGTTCCCCCACTGATGTCACTTGGATGGTTCCCCCACTGATGTCACTTGGATGGTTCCCCCACTGATGTCACTTGGATGGTTCCCCCACTGATGTCACTTGGATGGTTCCCCCACTGATGTCACTTGGATGGTTCCCCCACTGATGTCACTTGGATGGTTCCCCCCGCTGATGTCACCTGGATGGTTCCCCCCACTGATGTCACCTGGATGGTTCCCCCACTGATGTCACCTGGATGGTTCCCCCCGCTGATGTCACCTGGATGGTTCCCCCACTGATGTCACTTGGATGGTTCCCCCGCTGATGTCAATTGGATGGTTCCCCCGCTGATGTCACCTGGATGGTTCCCCCACTGATGTCACCTGGATGGTTCCCCCCCACTGATGTCACCTGGATGGTTCCCCCCACTGATGTCACCTGGATGGTTCCCCTTCTGATGTCACCTGGATGGTTCCCCCACTGATGTCACCTGGATGGTTCCCCCACTGATGTCACCTGGATGGTTCCCCCCCCCCACTGATGTCACTTGGATGGTTCCCCCACACTGATGTCACCTGGATGGTTCCCCCCACTGATGTCACCTGGATGGTTCCCCCCGCTGATGTCACCTGGATGGTTCCCCTTCTGATGTCACCTGGATGGTTCCCCCACTGATGTCACCTGGATGGTTCCCCCACTGATGCCACCTGGATGGTTCCCCCCCCCCCCCCCACTGATGTCACCTGGATGGTTCCCCCACTGATGTCACCTGGATGGTTCCCCCCCCCCTACTGATGTCACCTGGATGGTTCCCCCACTGATGTCACCTGAATGGTTCCCCCACTGATGTCACCTGGATGGTCCCCCCCCACTGATGTCACCTGGATGGTTCCCCCACACTGATGTCACCTGGATGGTTCCCCCACTGATGTCAGCTGGATGGTTCCCCCACTGATGTCACTTGGATGGTTCCCCCGCTGATGTCACCTGGATGGTTCCCCCACTGATGTCACTTGGATGGTTCCCCCCCCCACTGATGTCACCTGGATGGTTCCCCCCACTGATGTCACCTGGATGGTTCCCCCCACTGATGTCACTTGGATGGTTCCCCCACTGATGTCACTTGGATGGTTCCCCCCGCTGATGTCACCTGGATGGTTCCCCCCCACTGATGTCACCTGGATGGTTCCCCTTCTGATGTCACCTGGATGGTTCCCCCACTGATGTCACTTGGATGGTTCCCCCGCTGATGTCACCTGGATGGTTCCCCCACTGATGTCACCTGGATGGTTCCCCCACTGATGTCAGCTGGATGGTTCCCCCACTGATGTCACCTGGATGGTTCCCCCGCTGATGTCACCTGGATGTAATAACATAATTGGGCTGACTTTACGCCTCAGCACTTCGCATGTCACCTCACCCGATCATTCCCACTAACAAAGGTGCTGATTTTGCCTCATTTGGACTCTAAGGACCTCAAGGATATAATAATTACAGCGGTGAAAAGCCAGAAGGAACCGTTATCTTGTTAATTTGCGGGAATCGAACTGCGGTCAGGAATTGCGACAGTCCGGCATGCCCACCACTGTACACGATCAGGTCAACCTATTACGACCCGGGTAACTACCAGGTTCAAGATAGGCTGTGAGAAGCACTCTGGTGTTATTGCATAGTTCAACCTATTCAATTCAATCTTGTTACAATTGAGGCAAAGAACTGATATCTACACGTCTTGATATCATTTGTCGGAATGGCTGCTTCCTTTACGTGAAGAGATATCTACAGTATATATATATATATATATATATATATATATATATATATATATATATATATATATATATATATATATATAATATATATATATATATATATATATATATATATATATATATATATATATATATATATATATATATATATATATATTTGGCAAAATAAACAACAAATAATATCAGACGCAAATAGAAGAAATGTACCAAATTGCTTTATAAATTGTATTAATTAGATAAGTCTTTAGAGAAGACCATCGGGTGCTTAAATCAAGTTGTTAGAGGAAAGGCTCCAGTGTGACCATCCATGCCCAAACGGCTGCGACAACAAGGCGAGCAAACCGTGCCAGTAATGTGGGAACATCACCGTGTCTCTCTCTCTACTGGGCAGCTTCTTTCACTGTTCTGGATGGTTCCTCGATCCTGGCTCTCTGTCCATCAGCGTTCAAAGGTTCACTCCACCGTCTCTCTCTCTCTCTCTCTCTCTCTCTCTCTCTCTCTCTCTCTCTCTCTCAACTTCCTCATATATATTACTAAATTATTATATCAATATTTCGGAGCTGCGACTGCCAAGACGTTCATAGGAGCGTCTTATCTAACTGGGATCTGGGGTGACATACCCCCCCACCATGCCCCATACCCCCACCCCAACCATGTACCCCCCCTCACCCCTCCCCACCCCCCGAGCAATCATCCCCACTCCCCCCCTCCCCACATCTTTTTTTGAAAGAAAAAGAAAAACATTCCATTTAAAATGACTTGTTTACAGATAAGGTCTCCGTAGGACACAGTTGGCTTCGTTCTCGAATCATAATCGGAGATCTCGGGTTCGGTTCCCGGGACTTAAATGGTTGGGGGGGGGGGGGGGAGGGGACGTTTCCTCTCACCTAATGCTTATAGCACATCTAGGCTATTTCCTAGTGCTACGAATGTACTATGTACACAATTATCCTTAACATGGATAACCTTAACATGATATTTTTATACCAATGACAATTAAAAATATAATATAAAGGATAATTGTGTGTATATATATATATATATATACATATATATAGTATGTTCCTAGAACAATAGAATAGCCTCTCTCCACTCACTCACGTCACAGCCATTATACGATATTTGGTCTAAGAATCTTAATCTACTCAAGTGTAGGGACTTTATATAACATATATACCCCCTAAACTCAAGTCTTCTTTGTGGATGAATTATATAACCCCCTTACAGTATATAACCCCCTACGGGTTATTCATGCCCGTGCCACCTTTTGGGTAACTTCATCCATCAATAAAGTTCGAATAACGTGGCTGAAAATCTGATGACCAAACCACATATTAGAAGATGAAGAATTATCTTAGAAAATAGATAACTCTGCTTTTGTTTGGCTTGAGAGGAGTCTTGAACATGTCTTTACTCTCTCTCCAGTTCCCCTTCACCTACATGAAGGGATATTGAATAGGTACCTGGATCTCCCGTACCATCCCGAGTTACAGGGGCAGGTAAGAGGTACCTTGTTTCCCTCTGGTACCTCCACACATGTCACGGGAAGGCAATGAGGTACCAGGAACTCCCCCTTGTACCTCCACCCACCACAGAGAGGTTACAGGCACCCCTCCACATACACCACATTTCGAGAGGTAAGATGTACCAGGTACCCCCTTACCCACCCCAGGTACCAGGCACATGGGATCCCCCTCTACAGTCCCCCAGGTACCCGCCACACACCACACAGAGATAAGAGGCTTACCGCGATTATTATCACCAAATCCTCGACAAATTGACACTGATTGCTCACTCACCCGCGGCCAGGCCCACCTCCGCACTACAAGGGCCGGCCCGCGCCTGGCCACCGCTGCGTGTGCCGGGACCCGGGAGCTGGACCACTGCACGAATGTTCCCTCAGGTTCACGTACACCCACAAGGAATCTCTCTCATAGCTGCACAGTCTTTATCGGACGTGTTATATTGGCTACTGAGGGTGTAATATCATGATAAGGGGAGGTTACCTTGAGGTTACCTAATCCTGGAGCTCCATGAACTCCTGAACATACAGCCACTAAACGTCAGACTACAGCACCAAGCCATCAGGGTGTGGAACACCATCCTAATGTTAGAGGACCCAATGTTAGAAATGTTACTCCCTCAACCACTTGGGCTGGACGGTAGAGCGACGGTCTCGTTTCATGCAGGTCGGCGTTCAATCCCCGTCCGTCCAAATGGTTGGGGGCACCATTCCTTTCCCCCCGTCCCATCCCAAATCCTTATCCTGACCCCTTCCCAGTGCTATATAGTCGTAATGGCTTGGCGCTTTCCCTTGATAATTCCTTCCTTCCAAGATGAGACGCCTCGCTCCCACAGCTGGTGGCCCAAGATGAGACGCCCCACTCCCACAGCTGGTGGCCCAAGATGAGACGCCCCACTCCCACAGCTAGTGGCCCAAGATGAGACGCCTCACTCCCACAGCTGGTGGTCCAAGATGAGACGCCCCACTCCCACAGCTAGTGGCCCAAGATGAGACGCCTCACTCCCACAGCTGGTGGCCCAAGATGAGACGCCCCACTCCCACAGCTGGTGGCCCAAGATGAGACGCCCCGCTCCCACAGCTGGTGGCCCAAGATGAGACGCCCCACTCCCACAGCTGGTGGCCCAAGATGAGACGCCCCACTCCCACAGCTGGTGGCCCAAGATGAGACGCCCCGCCCCCACAGCTGGTGGCCCAAGATGAGACGCCCCGCTCCCACAGCTGGTGGCCCAAGATGAGACGCCCCGCTCCCACAGCTGGTGGCCCAAGATGAGACGCCCCGCTCCCACAGCTGGTGGCCCAAGATGAGACGCCCCACTCCCACAGCTGGTGGCCCAAGATGAGACGCCTCACTCCCACAGCTGGTGGCCCAAGATGAGACGCCCCACTCCCACAGCTGGTGGCCCAAGATGAGACGCCCCGCTCCCACAGCTGGTGGCCCAAGATGAGACGCCCCGCTCCCACAGCTGGTGGCCCAAGATGAGACGCCCCACTCCCACAGCTGGTGGCCCAAGATGAGACGCCTCACTCCCACAGCTGGTGGCCCAAGATGAGACGCCCCGCTCCCACAGCTGGTGGCCCAAGATGAGACGCCCCACTCCCACAGCTGGTGGCCCAAGATGAGACGCCTCACTCCCACAGCTGGTGGCCCAAGATGAGACGCCTCACTCCCACAGCTGGTGGCCCAAGATGAGACGCCCCACTCCCACAGCTGGTGGCCCAAGATGAGACGCCTCACTCCCACAGCTGGTGGCCCAAGAGCTTGTATCATCTCGACGGAATCCCAGCCCCACAAAACAGAACTCGTAGATGAAATACTGATCACAATCCTTTTCCCTATTAAAATAATAATAATAATTCACACAAAATTCGCACTAATTTGATATATATCAAAGAGAAACTCCACTTGGACTATAGGTGGCGCCACCTCACAGTCCTAGTGGATTAGTCTCATTAATAATAATAATAATAATAATAATAATAATAATAATAATAATAATAATAATGATATCAATAAAAAATGAATAATTAATGTAACTAACCCTTAAACAGAACATCAAAACATTACTATCTGCTGGAAGCGTCTGAGTATGTGTGAATTCTACACAGTATTAATTTATTGCCTTCCATATATGTTGAAATACATGTGTAGAACCTCACACACCCACACACACACACACACACACACACACACACACACACACACACACACACACACACACACAAGAGAGAGGAAGCCTAGCTTCCACTACACATAAGGGGCATAACTGGCCGACCCCTCACAGTGTTCAAGAGAGAACTGGATAAGCACCTCCAAAGGATACCTGATCAACCAGGCTGTGACTCATACGTCAGGCTGCGAGCAGCCGCGTCTAACAGCCTTGTTGATCAGTCCAGCAACCAGGAGGCCTGGTCGACGACCGGGCCGCGGGGACACTAAGCCCCGGAAGCACCTCAAGGTAACCTCAAGGTAGCTCAGCTGCCAACACTCACACATGGTGTCAGCAAGGCGGACAGTCCGCCCGCTATCATAACTCACACTACATTTCCAATTTCTAAACTTTCCCTTCACCTATGCCTCTCCATCCTCATTATTCATGAAACAAAAAGTGCAGGATCACTTCTTTCCTTAGAACTCATATCTGTGATAAGGAGCTTCGTGACAAACACGAATAGTGTTTTTGTTTCTAGTTAATTGTATCATCCTGTTGTTTGCTGACGTGTGAGCTATCAACTTGTTACAGATGCTACATGGTATTTGGTGTGTACAAGCAGGCCTCTCTCATCCTGTACTTGGCCTACCATATCCACCCCTCCATATAGGCCTATGGTTTAACTGTAAACGTGTGTTTAGAGCACAGTTTAGTATCTGGCCTAATGGGCAGCTGGGTACTGGGGCACGCTAGTTACTGGGGACATGGGTAGCAGACATGGCATTATCAGGGCATTAGTGTCTACATTGTAACCTTAATTCTCCAAGTCTTTGAAAAAATGTTGAATTAAATAGGGTGGGTGAGGAGGAGGGGAGGGGGGGGAGGGAGAATGTATGAATGGGAGGAATGGGGAAAAAATAGTGAAAGAGTACATTAAGTACTCCCGAGTACATAAAAACGATAACCCGATTACAATTACCTTTAACAATGGTTTCCCAATCCTGTTATCGCATATCCCAACCATGACAAACTTTCACTTAAATAATCCCTATTTTTGTTTCAGAGAACAATAACTCAAGTCAACATGGAAATGCTTTTGTTCAAGCTGCGTGTAATTGTTTGTTTTTATCTGTGAATTACAAGTGGTGTACCGTCGCACCTCTGCTCTTAACAAATTGGATTCATCAATAATGATGGAGGCGAGGTTGTTCTTCTCTTATGTGGAGACGTGGATGGAGTACGAGGCTGTGGGTCATCAATTTCCCCAAAGAACAAAGCCTCTGAAGAACAGTACGGTTGTCAAGAACAGAAATATCGTAGTAGATTAAGCTGTGAGAGAGTGACAAGAAGGAAGTGTGTGTGCACTCGTTCTGGTAGATAAGAGAGTGAACAACAATATCCCTAGCTGCTCGCTGCTCATCACTCAAGATACTCATCACATGGACTCTTATGAGTAACTATTCTGCAAGATGGGGATTTTTAGCATCACTTCACATAACCCTTCATATGGTCTTGGGTAGTTCAAGAGAGAACTGGATAAGCACCTCCAAAGGATACCTGATCAACCAGGCTGTGACTCATACGTCAGGCTGCGAGCAGCCGCGTATAACAGCCTGGTTGATCAGCCCAGCAACCAGGAGGAATGGTCGACGACCGGGCCGCGGGGACAATAAGCCCAGGAAGCACCTCAAGGTAACCTCAAGGTAGCTGTTTAAATGTCTGTATCTTATATCCTACGTGCCTTGGTATCACTTCTTGACACACACTATGAAAATGTGTGTTTACTAAATTATATGAAGGGGAGTACAGTGTGTGTCAAGAACTAGCTGCCCTAGACTATATGAAGGGGAGTACAGTGTGTGTCAAGAACTAGCTGCCCTAGACTATATGAAGGGGAGTAGTGTGTGTCAAGAACTAGCTGCCCTAGACTATATGAAGGGGAGTACAGTGTGTGTCAAGAACTAGCTGCCCTAGACTATATGAAGGGGAGTACAGTGTGTGTCAAGAACTAGCTGCCCTAGACTATATGAAGGGGAGTACAGTGTGTGTCAAGAACTAGCTACCCTAGACTATATGAAGGGGAGTACAGTGTGTGTCAAGAACTAGCTGCCCTAGACTATATGAAGGGGAGTACAGTGTGTGTCAAGAACTAGCTGCCCTAGACTATATGAAGGGGAGAACAGAGTGTGTCAAGAACTAGCTGCCCTAGACTATATGAAGGGGAGAACAGAGTGTGTCAAGAACTAGCTGCCCTAGACTATATGAAGGGGAGTACAGAGTGTGTCAAGAACTAGCTACCCTAGACGATGAAAGGGAGTACAGAGTGTGTCAAGAACTAGCTGCCCTAGATTATATGAAGGGGAGTACAGTGTGTGTCAAGAACTAGCTGTCCTAGACTATATGAAGGGGAGTACAGTGTGTGTCAAGAACTAGCTGTCCTAGACTATATGAAGGGGAGTACAGTGTGTGTCAAGAACTAGCTGCCCTAGACTATATGAAGGGGAGTACAGTGTGTCAAGAACTAGCTGCCCTAGACTATATGAAGGGGAGTACAGTGTGTGTCAAGAACTAGCTGCCCTAGACTATATGAAGGGGAGTACAGTGTGTGTCAAGAACTAGCTGCCCTAGACTATATGAAGGGGAGTACAGTGTGTGTCAAGAACTAGCTGCCCTAGACTATATGAAGGGGAGTACAGTGTGTGTCAAGAACTAGCTGCCCTAGACTATATGAAGGGGAGTACAGTGTGTGTCAAGAACTAGCTGCCCTAGACTATATGAAGGGGGGAGTACAGAGTGTGTCAAGAACTAGCTGCACTAGACTATATGAAGGGGAGAACAGAGTGTGTCAAGAACTAGCTGCCCTAGACTATATGAAGGGAAGTACAGAGTGTGTCAAGAACTAGCTGCCCTAGACTATATGAAGGGGAGTACAGAGTGTGTCAAGAACTAGCTGCCCTAGACTATATGAAGGGCAGTACAGTGTGTGTCAAGAACTAGCTGCCCTAGACTATATGAAGGGGAGAACAGAGTGTGTCAAGAACTAGCTACCCTAGACTATATGAAGGGAAGTACAGAGTGTGTCAAGAACTAGCTGCCCTAGACTATATGAAGGGAAGTACAGTGTGTGTTAAGAACTAGCTGCCCTAGACTATATGAAGGGGAGTACAGTGTGTGTCAAGAACTAGCTGCCCTAGACTATATGAAGGGGAGTACAGAGTGTGTCAAGAACTAACTGCCCTAGACTATATGAAGGGGAGTACAGTGTGTGTCAAGAACTAGCTGCCCTAGACTATATGAAGGGGGAGTACAGAGTGTGTCAAAAACTAGCTGCACTAGACTATATGAAGGGGAGAACAGAGTGTGTCAAGAACTAGCTGCCCTAGACTATATGAAGGGAAGTACAGTGTGTGTTAAGAACTAGCTGCCCTAGACTATATGAAGGGGAGTACAGTGTGTGTCAAGAACTAGCTGCCCTAGACTATATGAAGGGGGAGTACAGAGTGTGTCAAAAACTAGCTGCACTAGACTATATGAAGGGGAGAACAGAGTGTGTCAAGAACTAGCTGCCCTAGACTATATGAAGGGGAGAACAGAGTGTGTCAAGAACTAGCTGCCCTAGACTATATGAAGGGGGAGTACAGAGTGTGTCAAGAACTAGCTGCCCTAGACTATATGAAGGGGAGTACAGAGTGTGTCAAGAACTAGCTGCCCTAGACTATATGAAGGGGAGTACAGTGTGTGTCAAGAACTAGCTGCCCTAGACTATATGAAGGGAAGTACAGTGTGTGTCAAGAACTAGCTGCCCTAGACTATATGAAGGGGAGTACAGTGTGTGTCAAAAACTAGCTGCCCTAGACTATATGAAGGGAAGTACAGAGTGTGTCAAGAACTAGCTGCCCTAGACTATATGAAGCTAATAGTCTAAGTACAGAGTGTGTTAAGAACTAGCTACCCTAGACTATATGAAGGGAAGTACAGTGTGTGTCAAGAACTAGCTGCCCTAGACTATATGAAGGAAAGTACAGAGTGTGTAAAGAACTAGCTGCCCTAGACTATATGAAGGAAAGTACAGAGTGTGTCAAGAACTAGCTGCCCTAGACTATATGAAGGGGAGTACAGAGTGTGTCAAGAACTAGCTGCCCTAGACTATATGAAGGGGAGTACAGAGTGTGTCAAGAACTAGCTGCCCTAGACTATATGAAGGGGAGTACAGAGTGTGTCAAGAACTAGCTGCCCTAGACTATATGAAGGGGAGTACAGAGTGTGTCAAGAACTAGCTGCCCTAGACTATATGAAGGGGAGTACAGAGTGTGTAAAGAACTAGCTGCCCAAGACTATATGAAGGGGAGTACAGAGTGTGTCAAGAACTAGCTGCCCTAGACTATATGAAGGGAAGTACAGTGTGTGTCAAGAACTAGCTGCCCTAGACTATATGAAGGGGAGTACAGAGTGTGTCAAGAACTAGCTGCCCTAGACTATATGAAGGGGAGTACAGAGTGTGTAAAGAACTAGCTGCCCTAGACTATATGAAGGGGAGTACAGAGTGTGTCAAGAACTAGCTGCCCTAGACTATATGAAGGGGAGTACAGAGTGTGTCAAGAACTAGCTGCCCTAGACTATATGAAGGGAAGTACAGAGTGTGTCAAGAACTAGCTGCCCTAGACTATATGAAGGGGAGTACAGAGTGTGTCAAGAACTAGCTACGTGATGCTTAACATCTCCATCACACAGGAAGGTTAGTCATACAGAGGCATGTGATCAGTAGCCTGCACTGGCAAACTCTGGGTACATTATTAACCTCAAACTCTGTAACTCTCAAACTCTGACTACACTATAACCTTCAGGAGAACGAGAGTGAATAAAGTAATCACAAAGCTCCAGGTACCTCATACTTGCAGGTCTGAATGGTCTGATAACTGGGCATTCGCTGATGTAGTGTGGGAGATCATGCCCCAGTTCCTGCTCAAAGTGTTTGCGCCTGGAGTGCTCAGGATTGGGAGATCCTTCACCTGTAGCCACCTGCCACAGGTAACAGTAGCCACCTGCCACAGGTAACGGTAGCCACCTGCCACAGGTAACGGTAGCCACCTGCCATAGGTAACGGTAGCCACCTGCCACAGGTAACGGTAGCCACCTGCCACAGGTAACGGTAACCCAACCTGATCCTGGCAACCACTGTGTCGCACAGTCTGGTGGACGTTTTGTGCTGCCCATAGATATAGGTTTCAGATCTCAACAAATCAAAATCAGGCCTTTGGGAGTCAGTAATTTCTCTCCTATTAGACCTGATTGTTTTGAACTATATTGTGTTAACAGCAGAGATGGGGATACCTGGGTCTAATCCAACGTCATATTCGTTATTTTAAACCCTTTGTTCTATGCAGCGATTAGATCATTTATAATTGCTATTTTGAGGTTCTGTCGATCTTGCAGGAGAAGTTTTCAAGTGCTTGAAGAGAAGACTTTGAATCATAGAAGATTATTCCATCTAGTTGTAGTGACGATAGTTCTGTTTGTGTGGAGGTCAGCCAGTTGTTTAACCTGACACAGACAGTCTGTGTTCAAGTATTGTTTATATAAAACCTACATGCTGCTGTAGTCCGTCCTGTTGACAACTAGACTGAGCCGTCGGTGTAGACACAGTGCTCGTCAGATCTTAGATTTTTTAAGGAGGAGGCAATTGTTTCAAGTGTGACAGCTTTGAGAAGAGCAAGATTCTCATTACCTGTCTTGGTGACGGGTGAGTATGATACTTGAATTGTGTGGTACAGATAAAGAGTAATATCAGTGACAGGTAGATTCCATATAAAATGAATGTTCAGCTAGATGAGATTGTAGGCATTTTTACTCAGCCATTTATCATACAAAGAGTGAGCTGGTATGTTGGCACCACTCAATAGGGTGTTAACAGCACTGCATAATTTGTCTTTGAGTAATGCAGGAGATGTAGGGTCTCTCATGACTTAAAGACAAAAGGTGGTGCTCAACTTGCGTGATTCTCTTTAGCATGGTTGGAAGCTTCAATTCTTCCCTCATGTTGATGATTCTTGCGCATCTTGAAGCACCAGGAATTACCCTCGTGGCTTCAGTCTGTACTACTTCAAGTTTATTCTAAACAGAGGTCGAAAAGTTAATCAGGAGCAAGGCATGACAACGAACTAGAGATCTAACAAACATCATGCAGAATAATCTAGCAAATTTAACACTAATACCAACATTTAGAAAGCCGGTCGGCCGAGCGGACCGCACGCTGGACTTGTGATCCTGTGGTCCTGGGTTCGATCCCAGGCGCCGGCGAGAAACAACGGGCAGAGTTTCTTTCACCCTATGCCCCTGTTACCTAGCAGTAAAATAGGTACCTGGGTGTTAGTCAGCTGTCACGGGCTGCTTCCTGGGGGTGGAGGCCTGGTCGAGGACCGGGCCGCGGGGACACTAAACCCCGAAATCATCTCAAGATAACCTCAAGATAACAAGAACCAGTAAGTGTTCTTTGTGGTTTAAGTCGTTCTTTTAATCTCCGACGTAGGTCGATGGGCAGAAGGGGCGCCGAAGCTGAGACTATCTTTTTTGCAGTTTAAAGTACAGGAGCGTGTAGTTCAAAGGCGCATGTCACAGTGTTTAATACCACACACCCGTAGATCATGGTAAACATGCATCATGGCATATGTTTGCCCCGAGGCGTGATATTAGCGCTCATCATGGTAATCACCGCGACTGACAAGAGTCGTTAGCCTCTGGTCGTGTTGCAGAACTCCCCCTTAACGGGCGTTAAGGGCAGTTAAGGCTACCATCTATATTTTGGTCCTTATTTTGTCCAAAAGTCAGTTCCGTTATGCAGCCACTTGTAGCGGGGAGGTTATCTTGAGGTTATCTTGAGATCATTTCGGGGCTTTTAGTGTCCCCGCGGCCCGGTCCTCAACCAGGCCTCCACCCCCAGGAAGCAGCCCGTGACAGCTGACTAACACCCAGGTACCTATTTTACTGCTAGGTAACAGGGGCATAGGGTGAAAGAAACTCTGCCCGTTGTTTCTCGCCGGCACCCGGGATCGAACCCGGAACCTCAGGACTACGAATCCGAGGCGCTGCCCACCCAGCTGTCAGGCGCCCCAGGAGTGAGTGAGTGAGGAGTGAGCCTTTAGATACTCGCGCCAGGATACACCAAGCTTCTTCGTGTCCACTAGCGAAACCTATACATCTTTCCTCAAATTAGCTTAGTATTTATTAAAGAGTTTAAGAGCTCCGAAATGCTACGAGATTGTCTTTAACAAATACAACCTTGGGTCGAGTACGACCTTGAGGGTCGAGTACGACCTTGGGGGTCGAGTACGACCTTGGGGGTCGAGTACGACCTTGGGGGTCGAGTACGACCTTGAGGGTCGAGTACGACCTTGGGGTCGAGTACGACCTTGAGGGTCGAGTACGACCTTGAGGGTCGAGTACGACCTTGGGGGTCGAGTACGACCTTGAGGGTCGCGTACGACCTTGAGGGTCAAGTACGACCTTGAGGGTCGAGTACGACCTTGGGGGTCGAGTACGACCTTGAGGGTCGAATACGACCTTGAGGGTCGAGTACGACCTTGGGGGTCGAGTACGACATTGAGGGTCGAATACGACCTTGAGGGTCGAGTACGACCTTGAGGGTCGAGTTCGACCTTGGGGGGTCGAGTACGACCTTGGGGGTCGAGTACGACCTTGAGGGTCGAGTACGACCTTGGGGGTCGAGTACGACCTTGAGTGTCGAGTACGACCTTGAGTGTCGAGTACGACCTTGAGTGTCGAGTACGACCTCGCAGCGTTTCCCAGCTCGTAAAGTGGTTAATACATACACACTAAGCTGCATGGTCGAGGAAACACGTACAGGTTTCGTAATTCGAAGGTTTTCGTACGTATAGGTTTTCGTAATTCGTAATTTCACTCAATAACGAGGGATGAGTCCCTCAGTAACGAGGTATGAGTCCCTCAGTAACGAGGGATGAGTCACTCAGTAACGAGGGATGAGTCACTCAGTAACGAGGGATGAGTCATTCAGTAACGAGGTATGAGTCCCTCAGTAACGAGGGATGAGTCACTCAGTAACGAGGTATGAGTCATTCAGTAACGAGGGATGAGTCACTCAGTAACGAGGGATGAGTCCCTCAGTAACGAGGGATGAGTCACTCAGTAACGAGGTATGAGTCACTCAGTAACGAGGTATGAGTCCCTCAGTAACGAGGGATGAGTCACTCAGTAACGAGGGATGAGTCACTCAGTAACGAGGGATGAGTCACTCAGTAACGAGGGATGAGTCACTCAGTAACGAGGGATGAGTCCCTCAGTAACGAGGGATGAGTCACTCAGTAACGAGGGATGAGTCACTCAGTAACGAGGGATGATACGAGTAACTCAGTAACGAGAGATATGAGTAACGAGGGATGAGTCACTCAGTAACGTAGTGGTGAGTCAAGACCCACTAACCTACATATGAATGAGTGAATAACACATCAAAGAACCTCAAGCTGAATACCTGTAACAGGTGAGTAAGCACACAGTGAGGCGTGAACTCTTTTTAAATGTCCACATGAGTAATCGTTCTCATGTCTCGCTCGTTAAGACGTCGTAAGATGTCGTGACGTCGTTAAGACGTCACGTGATGTTATTCAAGAACACATGAAGAACATTTGTCACTTGTAGAACAAAGCTGTAATGTGTAACTCAGTTTAACCAACCGCAAAGCTTTGGGACAGGCGAATATATACTAGTTAACTTTCTACTGTAAAATTTGAATAGTGAAAATGTTGTAATGATAATATTCTTTTTATTAAACAACTTATTACAAAAGGTTTGATTTCAAATTTTTTCTTTATGTAATAGGTGATTATATATTTTATTAAGTCACTTATGACGTTCGGCGCTTTGGGTAGACTTTGAGATTAATGTGATAAGTCAAGGAACAGGTAAGATGGAAGTGAAGATGCTATCCTTTTTAGCCTTATCAAGTCCTGGACGCGTATTAAATCGTGGACGCGTATCAAGTCCTGGACGTGTATTAAGTCCTGGACGCGTATCAAGTCGTCTCAAGAAGTCACTATCATTTAAGATTGTGTAAGGTTGTAGGTGCTTCAGACACGCTACGCTGACGTGGTTCCCTACTTAAGATTAACATGTGTGTTTAGTAAACACATATTGACGTAATAGTACCACGAAATAGTTCACATGTTGGTAAATATTAAGAAAAAACAGCAAACGATTGTTTTGAGAAGTGATGTTTATAATGTTTTCTCCTCATCTCACAAGTAAACATCAAGGCAGGAACACTAACAAACAACGAAGAAAGAACACTAACACGAGCTTCAAGCCTCCCACCAACACCGGTCGGGGGCTTAGGTCAGCCCAGTTATAATGAAGCCAGTTACCCCAGCCTCTTACCTCTGCTCCCCCTCATCATTATCCCTCACATTGTCTCCCCTCTGATGCTCCATACGTCTCTGGAACCTCTCTTCAACACCCCCTACCTCCCCTCGGCCTGAAACACCACTAACCTCACTACTCCACCCCCCACTACTCACAATAGGAAGCAAGAGTTACTTGATGTATTTGGCATCAAGCCTGAGATGTTTTACTGTGACATCAAGCCTGACCTCAGGCTTGATGTCACTAGTGGGGTCCCACAGGGTTCTGTACCTATCCTGTTTCTGATATGTGTAGATGATCTTCCGTAGGGTATAGCCCTCATTCTTCTCAATGTTTGCTGACGATGTTAAAACTATGAGAAGGATTGAGACAGCGGAGAACAGCATGAGGCTACAAGATGACCTGGACAAAATGAAAGAATGGTGCAACATATAGCTATTAGAGTTTAACTCAAGCAAATGCAAAGTGATGAAGATATAGTCTCCGTGGTGTAGTGGTAAGACACTCGCCTGGCGTTCCGCGAGCGCTATGTCATGGGTTCGTATCCTGGCCGGGGAGGATTTACTGGGCGCAATTCCTTAACTGTAGCCTCTGTTTAACGCAACAGTAAAATGTGTACTTGGATGAAAAAACGATTCTTCGCGGCAGGGGATCGTATTCCAGGGACCGTAGGATTAAGGACTTGCCCGAAAAGCTACGCGTACTAGTGGCTGTACAAGAATGTAACAACTCTTGTATATATCTAACAAAAAAAAAAAAAAAAAAAAAAAAAAAAAAAAAAAAAAAAAGTGTAGCGAGCAGGTCAGATACAAGGTAGCATTTGGTAGATGAAATCGCTCCATAATCGGGGAGAGAGACCTGGGGGTTTATATCACGTCAGACCTGTCCCCTGAAGCCCACATCAAGAAGGTATCATCAGCGGCACATGTCAGATTGGCCCTCATAAGACCTGCCTTTAGAAACATGAGCAAGGAACCATGTACAACCTTGTATACAACATTTTTAGCACACGCATTAGGTAAACTTTGATACATTAAACTCTTTAAAAAAATATCTACTGGAATCGTTTATCTTTAGCTTAACACATTCTTGAAGTCTCGACCGAATTTCTGCATTTTACAGACATTAAATATTTTAAGTTAAGCCAAAGTTGATGGAAGTCCCTACCATAACAGATACTTGGATTAAGTTCACTGTGCATGCAACACCAACCCGCTTATCGTGCGCAGTTATTCAAGCCAGTGTTAAAAGTCTCCGTGTGATCTGTCAGCGTTGCTCAGTTAACTGACAACGGAGTTTATGACTTAAGATAAACACTGAACCTCACCTTAGAAACATCTCCACTTTCTCAGCCTCTGAAGTGTGGGTTCAGTGTTCGCTCCTTCCAGCCCCGTCGCTGTCACTTACAACTATGATTTAAAATGTCAAAATATGAGTCCAATTATAAATACACAAGAAGCACATTTTGCCTTCGAAGTTATGGCTCCTAGATATCTCACGCAATAAATAGGAATGCAGGTGGAATCCTAAAAATTCTTAGTAAAGCCAATTCTGAAATTGGTATTCTGGTGTCAAGGTCTTGATTGCTTGTGTGGTCATATGACCTTTGAACCTCCATGCTATCAGTCCTTACCTAATCCGTTCTCTCAGGTAATACATCACATATTGACGTCAAAATCCCCAACGGCCAATTAACGTGGTTCTACATTCCAGTGACTCAGAAACAACCGCGTTTTCTATGCGTCGGAGGATCAGGATCGATTAGATTAGGTTCATGATCTTTAGTACATCATTTAAAGTCCGTTGTGACAGTACGAGAGGAGGACAGGCTGTATTATCCAGCTAGTTAGCCTTCAAATAGTTTGCTAAACTATTTGTGGAGTTGTGACACATTTGAGCAATATTAAATCGACAGCAAGGATAATTGTTTCTATGATAGGCTTAGTGGGAACTGAACGATTAGTAGAGAAACCTAAGATATTGTAATCTTAGTTCCAGGTAACTACGGATTGGATAGATATGTTGCGATTCTAAAAAAAAAAAATATTGCCGGCTACTCGCAGCCTGTGACAGTTATGAGTTCAATGAGCTACCTTTTGACTCACAATATCCAGCGCGATTAACAAGTCGTGGTTCTCAACAAACACAGCGGCCGATTCACAACAAAAACAAAGTTAGTTGTTGCCTATCTTCAATCATGAGTGCGTCAGCCCTACACGGCGCCCTCCACTTTCTCAATCTACTCACAACTATCTTCTTCACCATAATGAGATTGAAGAACTTTACAGCTATGTCAAAACTCACGAATTATTGCCTAGCACTGAGGAACTAACTTTTGACGATATGTCTTCGTCAGTAAAAGTTTTCATGTACATCAGGACAACATATGCGTTATCTCTTCAGCCTGCAGCTTAATTAAGATGAGGCTATATGATGCTAGGCTATATGATGCTAGGCTATATGATGCCAGGCTATATGATGCTAGGCTATATGATGCTAGGCTATATGAACCCAGGCTATATGATGCTAGGCTATATGATGCTAGGCTATATGATGCCAGGCTATATGATGCTAGGCTATATGAACCCAGGCTATATGATGCCAGGCTATATGATGCTAGGCTATATGATGCTAGGCTATATGAAGCCAGGCTATATGATGCTAGGCTATATGAAGCAAGGCTATATGATGCCAGGCTATATGAAGCAAGGCTATATGATGCTAGGCTATATGATGCTAGGCTATATGATGCTAGGCTATATGAAGCAAGGCTATATGATGCCAGGCTATATGAAGCAAGGCTATATGATGCTAGGCTATATGAAGCCAGGCTATATGATGCTAGGCTATATGAAGCCAGGCTATATGATGCTAGGATATATGAAGCAAGGCTATATGATGCCAGGCTATATGAAGCAAGGCTATATGATGCTAGGCTATATGATGCTAGGCTATATGATGCTAGGCTATATGAAGCCAGGCTATATGATGCTAGGCTATATGAAGCCAGGCTATATGATTGTTACGGACCCGAGTCCAGCGTTGGAGCACGGAGCAGCGACGACAACGCCATCTGTGAGTCCGCTCCCGAAACCCACTCCAAATGGACGACGCCATCTAGTGGTGACAGGATAGGCCAGCAATAAGTGTTGGATTCCTGTCCTAGTCAGCTCATGACGTAGCCGCTGCTGACCTCTGGTGAGGTAGTGCTTAGACAGTGAACACCATCTATGAAGCGAAGAGGTGGACGTTTCCGTCTTAGCTTGTGAGTGAAGCGTCCCAGTATTAATGACGTGTCTGATTGCAGAGTCGACCTGGGACTGCTGTGTTGGACGATGGACCAGTCTACCCAAGGCAGCCAAGGTCTCTTCACCAGTCTGCTTTGAAGAAGCTGTGAGTCACCCCCCCCCCCCCGGACGAACTCTGTTGAGAGTAATAGCCTGCCTGAGGCGTGGCAGTGTTGGGAATCGCCTTATCCGGGGTTGGCTGGTGGAAGAGACCACCCACCGGGGTGCTGTATGAGGAGAGTGACCAGCGAGTCACACGAGGCTCCTGGCTAGGGCTCGCAACCCTAAGTATCGGTCGTGGAGTGGCCTACACAGCGGAGCTGATCGGTACCTGCCAGCTACAGGCTGGATTGTGGTTGAAGGCCTCCACGACGAAGCACCCAGTGGGACTGTGATTTGGCTGGCCTGTGGCCAGGGTAGATTCGTCGTAGAGTTATCGTGGATGCATCGTGAACCACGGAAGCAGAGACCAGGGCTACCTAGAAGAAGCATCGCAGAGTGTTGAGCATCTTCAGAGAGGGAGACCTCATTGTACATTGTGTAGTTATAATTCCCTTT
Organism: Procambarus clarkii; assembly: GCF_040958095.1. NCBI lineage: Eukaryota > Metazoa > Arthropoda > Malacostraca > Decapoda > Cambaridae > Procambarus > Procambarus clarkii. The sequence continues at coordinate 49,607,589 of NC_091157.1, forward strand.
TATGATTTTAAATTATGGTGGTGGAAATATATATATAAATTGGAATATTTGTATCCAATGCACCTACCTTGATAGCTTTGACTTGCATTACGGAACACACCCCTTGAAAGCCTCTACTAACTTGGGGCCGGATACCCAAAACTCTACTACCATCAGAGAAGAACCCGGTTGCGTCCCAGTAGGGCCGTAACAATGATGCTAGGCTATATGAAGCCAGGCTATATGATGCTAGGCTATATGCTGCCAGACTGATATAAAAGAGTGTCCTCTTACACCAGGCTCCAACGCAGACTCTTGTACATATCATGGAACAGAGGCCTCACCGAATACAAGAACAGAGTTCTTCACCATTCTCCCTATATAACACCTAACATTCTCAACCTCTCAACGTATAGAACATTGAATGTTCTCTTTGAGACACATTTGAAGACTGTTATTTCTCTAAAAGTTATCTAAACTACACTACTGCTCGAGTACTGGATACACTATTTTACTCATTCATATTTAACATACATAGATACATCTGCATTTATGAATATATATCTTTAAACTATAGGGAGGGTTGCATAGTGTGTGTCAAGAGCTATGTTATCAGTAGCCTGCACTAGTGATCGACGTAAAACCTCACGTCGCTGGAAGGCAGAAGCGTTAGGGAGGGACATGATCACTACATACAAGATTCTCAAAGGAATTGATAGGGTAGATAAAGACAGACTATTTAACACAAGAGGTACACGCACTAGGGGACACTGGTGGAAATTGAGGGCCCAAATGAGCCATAGAGACATTAGAATTGTTTTCAATTTCAGAGTAATTGACAAATGGAATGCTTTAGGAAGTGATGTGGTGGAGACTGACTCCATACACAGTTTTAAGTGTAGATATGATAGTGCCCAATAGAATCGGGAACCGGTACATCAGTTGATTGACGGTTGAGAGGCGGGACCAAAGAGCCAGAGCTCAACCCCCGCAAGCACAACTAAGTGACTACATAGCCCCCCTGTGTGCCCTGAGTTATTGTGTTCACACATGTTATTGTGACTTATTGAAATTAAAACTGAATAACAAAAAACTGCACATGTACCATTTTTGTAATTCCTTTCAGATACAACATAGAGGGAAAAATAATTCAGGAAATGTTGGATTCGTTTTTTTTTTAGTTAAAAATAACAAAGAGGGCCAATTCAGAGAGTAATTGGTGGTCTCGATGCTGGGCTAACGATCAGAGGGGAAGACGATAGGAAAGCAGTAACTCGATCCTGGCGAACTAACGACTGGTTAACCACGCAGCCGGTTCAGTGCCATAACTGTATTTTCGCAACTGCGTGTGGAACAATACCCGGGTTCTTTTATAGATGTTTCCAATTAGGTGCACTCAAATGTTTTCAGGTTACCTTTAACCTGGAGGATATTGCAATGGTTATTTGTTTAGTTTGGCATCACACACACACACACACACACACACACACACACACACACACACACACACACACACACTCTCACACACACACACACACACACACACACACACACACACACACACACACACACACACACACACACACACACACGCGCGCATGTGTGTGTGTTAGAAAGAACTTTTAGAACGCTAGAAAGAACTTTTTTAGTGTCAGAGTAGTTAACAAATGGAATGCATTAGGCAGTGATGTGGTGGAGGCTGACTCCATACACAGTTTTAAATGTAGATATGATAGAGCCCAGTAGGCTCAGGAATCTGTACACCAGTTGATTGACAGTTGAGAGGCGGGACCAAAGAGCCAAAGCTCAACCCCCGCAAGCACAAATAGGTGAGTACACGTGGGTTCACACTCAAAGAAACTTGATAGGAGGTCTCTGACCGGGCAAATGGGATCCGACAAAATAGAAATGTAAGGAAGGATTGTATGTTTTTGGACAGTCGGAAGCCTTCGACACAGCGCCCCGCAGCCGGGCACAAAATGGGGAACGTGAACAAAGAGGCTGGAGTGACAGGGAAAGTACTCCCGTGGATAAAGGAGTATCTCAGTAACAGAAGACAGAGAGTCACAGTGAGAGCTCACAGAGTGACGGGATGTAATCAGGTACGTTCCACAGAACTCCTCACTACTGGCACATATCCTATTCCTAATATATATGTGAACCTTGCGGCGATTTCGGGGCTCAACGTCCCCGCGGCCCGGTCCTCGACCTAGCCTCCTCCATAGCGACCTACCATAGTTGATAGATTCCTTTCCCTCAATGTTTGCTGACAAAATGTATGAGGATAATACGATGGAAAACAGCAAGAAACTACATGATAAAACAATGGTCCCTAAAGTGGCTACTAGAGTTTAACTCAAAGCACGTGCAAAACAATGAGGCCGAATACAGGGAACAGGAGGCTGGACTCAAGGTGCCACACTGCAAAGGAAACCCTCCTGGAATCGCAATGATAAAAAGATCAGGGCGTTGAACTGGTCACGTGAATGTAACAGGTCGGCGTTCAATCCCCGACCGTCTAAGTAGTTGGGCACCATTCCTTCCCCCCGTCCCATCTCTAATCCTTATCCTGACCCCTTCCAAGTGCTACATAATCGTAAGGGCCTGGCGCTTACCCCTTCCTTTCTGATGCTACAGAAAATAATCCCTCCACAGAGAGAGATTTGTTGCAAACGATGAGCTCACTCATACAGTGTGAAGATGTGTTAGTTATGCAGGGCGATGAGTCACAATAACGTGGCTAAAGTATGTTGACCAGACCACACACTAGAAGGTGAAGGGACGTTTCGGTCCGTCCTGGACCATTCTCAAGTCGATTGACTTGAGAATCGACTTGAGAATGGTCCAGGACGGACCGAAACGTCGTCGTCCCTTCACCTCCTAGTGTGTGGTCTGGTCATGTGTTAGTTACATGAAACTAATGTAAGAAGAACACTGCGAACCTGACAAACTAGAACAAACACATACACCGATTGAAACTATTTCATGAGATGTCTCATAGAAGAAGGCGGGTATGTGGGCCTGCGGGCCGCTACAAGCAACAGCCTGGTGGACCAAACTCTCACAAGTCAAGCCTGGCCTCGGGCCGCTCCAAGCAACAGCCTGGTGGACCAAACTCTCACAAGTCAAGCCTGGCCTCGGGCCGCTCCAAGCAACAGCCTGGTGGACCAAACTCTCACAAGTCAAGCCTGGCCTCGGGCCGCTACAAGCAACAGCCTGGTGGACCAAACTCTCACAAGTCAAGCCTGGCCTCGGGCCGCTCCAAGCAACAGCCTGGTGGACCAAACTCTCACAAGTCAAGCCTGGCCTCGGGCCGCTCCAAGCAACAGCCTGGTGGACCAAACTCTCACAAGTCAAGCCTGGCCTCGGGCCGGGCTTGGGGAGTAGAAGAACTCCCAGAACCCCATCAACCAGGTATCAACCAGGTATCAACCAGGTATACACATTTATGTGTAGCCTCGTACTATATGTTACATTTTAAAACAGGGTTTCACCTAGGGAAAATACACCAAAGTATCAGGTTATTTACACGAGTTATGGTAATGAAAAAGCCCGGTAACGTAGGCAGAAGTATCAAAAATTACAGTATCAATTGTATACGCCAGCACGCAAGGGCTGGAGCAAAGCAAGAGGCGAGAGACCGACTCTGAAACACGTCATAAAGCACAATCAAGTGGCAAATAACTCCTGCTAACACACACCGTAAACTTAGAAGATATGAACAAAACGGACCAATTTGCGGAAATTGCTGTAAATGTTTTTGCAGACATAGTGTTCCAGATTCCAGACCTTCATTAACTGCCTTGATGTCCCCTTATTTGTTCCTTGTTCCCCCATCACCTTTATTTAATCCCATTTCCCTTTATCTTGCCCCCTCCCCCCCCCTCACCCCCTTACTTAGGCTACACCCCCGTCATGCTCCGACCCTACCCTCCCAAAGGATACCTGATCAACCAGGCTGTGACTCATACGTCAGGCTGCGAGCAGCCGCGTCTAACAGCCTGGTTGATCAGTCCAGCAACCAGGAGGCCTGGTCGACGACCGGGCCGCGGGGACACTAAGCCCCGGAAGCACCTCAAGGTAGCCTCAAGGTAGCCTCCCAGGCCAACCGGGGAGCCGGTCGGCCGAGCGGACAGCACACTGGACTTGTGATTCTGTGGTCCTGGGTTCGATCCCAGGCGCCGGCGAGAAACAATGGGCAGAGTTTCTTTCACCCTATGCCCCTGTTACCTAGCAGTAAAATAGGTACCCGGGTGTTATTCAGTTGTCACGGGGTACTTCTTGGGGGTGGAGGCCTGGTCGAGGACCGGGCCGCGGGGACACTAAAGCCCCGAAATCATCTCAAGATAGCCTCCCATGCTCCGACCCTACCACCCATGCACCTACCCCACCCCCTTACCTTGGCTCTAATCTCTCCTTTTCTCTCTCATGCCTCACTTTCGTCTTCCTATCACAGAGCCTACTCCATCTCCCTTCGTCTCTCACTTCTCTCACTCCTCAGCTGTTCCTATCTCCATCCCGGTAAGCGGTGATGAGGAACAACCGCAGGGCTAACCTTCCCCATCCTATCTCTCAGCTCATTCAGCTCATTCAGCTCATTCAGCTCATCACTCACCTCCGATACAGCTAATTCCACTTTAAAGTGATGAGTAATATCTCAATTGAGAAACCATTGAGTAATGTCTAACAACACACACTAATTCCTCTGAGCTTACGGAGTAGTCAGGGTCAAAAACTGCAGCTGGGCGCCGGTTACTTATGGAATCTTTCCTTATTAAGTCTACTCATAGCAAAGTCGAACTTTTGTATCACAAAATATACATATATATATATATGTAAAATCAGAGGATACAACTGACGATTTACTATAAAACCAGAAAAACGGCCAGCCTACTCATGAGAAACTCTCCAGACACGAAACAGAACGCTTTAAAAGAGACTAACGTCGTCTATGCCTTCAAATGCCCACTTGGGGACTGTAAGCTCCAAAAAACCCAGTATATAGGCAAGACAACAACATCTCTTTCTAGGCGTTTAACGATGCATAAACAACAGGGCTCCATTAAGGAACATATAATCTCTTCCCATAACCAAACCATCGCCAGAGAAATCCTAGTAAACAACACAGAAATCATCGATAGATACAGCGATAGCAGGCGGCTTGACGTTTGCGAGGCACTACACATCAAGAAGTCAACACCAGCAATCAACAGCCAATTATTGCACAACTATATTCTACCCACCTCAAGACTCCGCTCTAATATAGAAGCATCAAGAAATATGGACCAATAGGCTTTCTACAAACACTTCTATTCAATATCCATTGTTTCGTGTTCTGTCTTGTGTTGATACTTTTAATACCCTATTAATATCCTCTAATGCCACATCATCCTTCCCACCTCACTCAAATGTAATGCCACATCACCCTTCCCACCTCACTCAAATGTAGATATAAAATCAGGGAAACGCAAGTTCTAATCAGTTGTGTATTTGTGAAGTCTTTGAAAATGTAATAAGTTTTACGAAACGCGCCCGTGTCGCGTCAGACTAGAAATAAAAATGAATTTTGGAGAAGTGATTTTTGATTTACCTCCAACAGTGAAGCATAATGTACGAAAGATTGAGAAAATTCGTGTTAGAATTATTAATCTTACTTTTTCGGTCATATTTAATAAAATATATATATATATATATATATATATATATATATATATATATATATATATATACATATTAAAATATATATATATATATATATATATATATATACATATTAAAATATATATATATATATATATATATATATATGTATATATATATATATATATATATATATATATGTATATATATACATACATATATATATATATATATATATATATATATATATATATATATATATATATATATATGCATATATATATATTATATATATAATTTTTGGTCTCAATTGGATCAAAGGACATGCAAAACCATCACAAACATCTAAAAAAAAATATTTAACCTTAATTTGATGTTTGAATAAAAATGAATACACATTTGTAGATTTTTATGTAAACAAAGCATAAGAGTTTTACCTTTCCAATAAATATTTCCATCCCAAAACGGTAGAGCTACATTTGTTTCCTCCCAACCACTTGGGCTGGACGGTAGAGCAACGTCCTCGCTTCATGCAGGTCGGCGTTCAATCCCCGACCGTCCAAGTGATTGGGCCACCATTCCTTCCCCCCGTCCCATCTCAAACCCTTATCCTGACCCCTTCCCAGTGCTATATAGTCGTCATGGCTTGGCGTCTTCTCCCAGATAGTTCCCTTCCCTTCTTTCAATCGTGAATTTAACGGTAGGAACCTAGTTACTGAGTCTTACAAGAAAGTCTTTGTGGTCTTGGGAGTGCGAGCACAACACCTCATGATCACAGGGCGCTGGAGGCTGAGTGGACAGCACGCTGGATACGTCTATAGCTCTCGTTATCGGCCAGTAATATACAACACAATATTACTCTCGAAAAAACTTCAAATATAATTTACGACAGTGCTCGGTTACTCGATTAGCTAAATTAATTTTCGGGTTCAATTCCTGAGCATATTATGTGCGTCTGTAATTTTTTTTTGTACTACCGCCCACGGGATGGGTATGGGGGTCCATTCCCACCCATAGGATGGGTTATGGGGTCGACCACCACCCGTGAGATGGGTAATGGTATGGGGGTCCACTTCAGCCCACGGGATGGCCATGGGGTCCACTACCACCCACGGAATGGGTATGTATGGAGTCCACTACCGCCCAAATCCACACATGTCTAGCCTAAGCTTGAAACTATCCATCAATCCCAGTAGAGACATGACAGAAACTGCACTACCGGAGTGGTGGAGAAAGCTGCAAATACCCAGAAAAATAATAATAACTAGATATTATCTGGAGGCACAGAAAACGGTTCCTATTCGGTCCGGACAAACTTCACTCACTGTGCAACCTTTAGCATACCATAGCCCATGGGTATATGGCGTGCCTGTGGGGAGACTCAGGACACAGGTTCGATCCCACAGTCATGCTCTCCAGACTGTTCTCGATGCTATATGTGTTGCTGGAGTGTCCACAAGTCATGGGGGTCACAAAATCGACTTGTTTACACCCAACACCGAGGCTCCGTGTTTGGGGGAAGCGCTCCTGGTTCTTAAGACGCCATGAATAAGACGGACGCACTCGGCAATCTTGGTTAATATAGGAGTATGTGCATCAATTAGGGAGAAAAAAAAAAGGTTGCCAGTAATTTTCCCTGGTAAAGATGGTGAGGGTGGATAGGTTACTAGGGTGAATGTGTTACATGGACCAGGCAGTGAGTGTGGGTGTAGCAACACTCCTACACAACAAACGACAGTATACAGCTCTTTTAATCCCATCAATATCGAGAAAATTTGTATGCTAACCAATTGCATTTAATAATGATTTTCATTATATTAATAATTGTCATTGTAAATTATATATAACAGAATCAATATATATACAAAAATTCCATGATACAAAACCTTGCTATTATGGACAAATTACCAGGTAATGTGGGCCAATTACCGCGATGATTGTTAGGGGTAATCCGCGCCACGATATAACGCTTAATGACTCTAGTGGAGTCGTTAGCGTTGGTGGTGGTGGGCCTCTAGTGGCGGTGGTGGGCCTCTAGTGGCGGTGGTGGGCCTCTAGTGGCGGTGGTGGGCCTCTAGTGGCGGTGGTGAGCCTCTAGTGGCGGTGGTGGGCCTCTAGTGGCGGTGGTGGGCCTCTAGTGGCGGTGGTGAGCCTCTAGTGGCGGTGGTGGGCCTCTAGTGGCGGTGGTGGGCCTCTAGTGGCGGTGGTGGGCCTCTAGTGGCGGTGGTGAGCCTCTAGTGGCGGTGGTGGGCCTCTAGTGGCGGTGGTGAGCCTCTAGTGGCGGTGGTGGGCCTCTAGTGGCGGTGGTGGGCCTCTAGTGGCGGTGGTGAGCCTCTAGTGGCGGTGGTGGGCCTCTAGTGGCGGTGGTGGGCCTCTAGTGGCGGTGGTGGGCCTCTAGTGGCGGTGGTGAGCCTCTAGTGGCGGTGGTGGGCCTCAAGTGGCGGTGGTGGGCCTCAAGTGGCGGTGGTGGGCCTCTAGTTGCGGTGGTGGGCTCTTGTGCCTCTGGTGGTGGGCTCTTGTGCCTCTGGTGGTGGGCCTCAAGTGGCGGTGGTGGGCCTCTAGTGGCGGTGGTGGGCCTCTAGTGGCGGTGGTGGGCTCTTGTGCCTCTGGTGGTGGGCCTCTAGTGGCGGTGGTGCGCCTCAAGTGGCGGTGGTGGGCCTCTAGTGGCGGTGGTGGGCCTCAAGTGGCGGTGGTGGGCCTCTAGTGGCGGTGGTGGGCCTCAAGTGGCGGTGGTGGGCCTCTAGTGGCGGTGGTGGGCCTCAAGTGGCGGTGGTGGGCCTCTAGTGGCGGTGGTGGGCTCTTGTGCCTCTGGTGGTGGGCTCTTGTGCCTCTGGTGGTGGGCCTCAAGTGGCGGTGGTGGGCCTCAAGTGGCGGTGGTGGGCCTCAAGTGGCGGTGGTGGGCCTCTAGTGGCGGTGGTGGGCCTCAAGTGGCGGTGGTGGGCCTCTAGTGGCGGTGGTGGGCCTCTAGTGGCGGTGGTGGGCCTCTAGTGGCGGTGGTGGGCCTCTAGTGGCGGTGGTGGGCCTCTAGTGGCGGTGGTGGGCCTCTAGTGGCGGTGGTGGGCTCTGAGGCTCTGGTGGTGGGCTCTTGTGCCTCTGGTGGTGGGCTCTGAGGCTCTGGTGGTGGTGGGACCTGGTGGCCTCTATTGGTAGATTACTGTTCAGTGTCTACCCCGCAGGCTGGCATACTAGTATACTGGTATACTGGTATACAGGTATACTGGTACTCAATACTGAGCCAAACTTTTCACCCAAGAACAACAAACGCGTTAACATTAGAATCTCGTGAACATTATTCCAGAACTGATATTTAGTTTACTAAAATTAAGAGGGAAATCGTTAAAATATACACTGATAGACTCAACTACCACAACAACGCTATCTTACACCACTAACTACAAAGAACTAACGAGGAACACAGATTCATGTGTGAACACACACAGTCCTCTCTTAATACACCCTTACCAACTGCCAGCTACAGTGAAGTTACCTGGTACAAGCTACACCTGTTCTCAGGATAGATACACACCTGTTCTCAGGATAGATACACACCTGTTCTCAGGATAGATACACACCTGTTCTCAGGATAGATACACACCTGTTCTCAGGATAGATACACACCTGTTCTCAGGATAGATACACACCTGTTCTCAGGATAGATACACACCTGTTCTCAGGATAGATACACACCTGTTCTCAGGATAGATACACACCTGTTCTCAGGATAGATACACACCTGTTCTCAGGATAGATACACACCTGTTCTCAGGATAGATACACACCTGTTCTCAGGATAGATACACACCTGTTCTCAGGATAGATACACACCTGTTCTCAGGATAGATACACACCTGTTCTCAGGATAGATACACACCTGTTCTCAGGATAGATACACACCTGTTCTCAGGATAGATACACACCTGTTCTCAGGATAGATACACACCTGTTCTCAGGATAGATACACACCTGTTCTCAGGATAGATACACACCTGTTCTCAGGATAGATACACACCTGTTCTCAGGATAGATACACACCTGTTCTCAGGATAGATACACACCTGTTCTCAGGATAGATACACACCTGTTCTCAGGATAGATACACACCTGTTCTCAGGATAGATACACACCTGTTCTCAGGATAGATACACACCTGTTCTCAGGATAGATACACACCTGTTCTCAGGATAGATACACACCTGTTCTCAGGATAGATACACACCTGTAGAAACACGGATCACACGCACTATCCATGTGCTCGGGGGATTGGAATTATCAGGACAGAAAATGAAACAATGAACTACTGTGGATGACCACCTCGGCAATCACTACAGGGGACCAAATTCACAAAGAAGCAGTTACACAAGTACTTACGATCGTGTACATCTTTTTTTTCAATCTTTGGCGGCTTTGTTTACATTTATTAAATAGTTTACAAGCATGAAAATTTGCCTATCAACTGTTGGTATTGTTATAAACAGCCTCCTGGTGCTTCAGAGCTCATTAACTGTTTAATAATTGTAAACGAAGTTGCCAAAGATTGAGAAAAGATGTACAGGTTCGTAAGTGCTTGCGTAACTGCTTCGTGAATCTGGCTCCTGGAGTCTAACAAGGTTCAGCAGGTCGTACTATCCACAAATTACAACCAAGCCTCTATTTCCATACAGTTTGCTATACTCTAATGGCGCTAATTCAATTTAACGAGCATACAAATAAATATAAATCTGTAAAATATGTAAATAAAAATTCCCCGTTCCCAAGTATGGAGGATTTATTTATATTTCTTGAATATAAACTCTACAGAATATAAACTCCTTCCTCTGTTATGTCTAGAACAAATCGATGTTGTGCATAAAACGACATTGCTCTTAAGTAAAGAGCTCGTAGACCCCAAGACAAGTCAAAACACCTACCGCAACCACAGTGAGGTGTGGGTTGGGGGTTCCCCACTCCCACTCGCGAGCAGTCAACTCCAAATATCTAGCCAGCTAAGAGGCTTCGAACCGGCGCCGGTTCGAAATACTGGGCGAGACGCCCATAACACTGACAGTAAACAAAGGGCTTTTACAGTCCCCCAGTTCGGAGTATGAGTTACGAGACGCCATTTAGAAGTAGGTGTTGTGGCGAAGAGTGATCGCTTGTGCAAATGAGGCCTGAGTGTGTGTGTGTGTGTGTGTGTGTGTGTGTGTGTGTGTGTGTGTGTGTGTGTGTGTGTGTGTGTGTGTGAGTGTGTGTGTGTGTGTGTGTGTGTGTGTGTGTGTGTGTGTGTGTGTGTGTGTGTGTGTGTGTGTGCCTGTAGTCGAGGCTTGCTCGAGCAAGGGTACTGCGTATGTCCGAAGCATCAAGTGCCAGACGTCATCCAACTGTCTTCAAAAGTACAGGAGTGAGATGACAGTAGAAGACTGGGTGAGACTAGCCGCGAGCGTCTGGCCCACAACCTCAAACAAACATTCCACTTGATAGACATGGATGAAGACTCCAGCCCTTCGCCTGCAAGATGATGACCCAGACTAGATGATGGTGCTTCCGCCATCACCCAAACAACACCACCAGCACGACATTTCCCTGAAATCCAAAGCTTGATCATGTGCTCCAGTTTATACCTCAGCCAGTCCTCTTCAGCTGCCACAACGGTCAAAATAGAGGGTACTAACATGCATGAGCCCAATTCACCCACCTAACCTAACCAACCCACACGAGGAAAACGGGGCTGTCTGAGAGCCGCTACTTACCGAAGTACCCCATATTTTGCCCATTGGAAATTAATGCCTCAAAATACGGTTAATTATTTGAGAAAACGACTTGCAGATGGTACCATCGTTTGTGTTGACCATCCCAGGGAGAGATATCACACCCTAATAATTCCTCTCCCTCTTTTGTTTTGACCATCCCCCTCCCCCCTCCCACCCTTTCCAGCTTCACTACCTCCCGCTCCATAAATCTGAATTGTTTCACTTCCAGCTTCGGCCAGCTTATTAACTAGCGTCTCCTGGGGTCGCCTGGAGAGCCCGGGCCAAGCAGCTCACCCGCCCACCGTCATTAATAATGCTCGCACATTTCACGAGTCTGGGACGCGTAATTAAAGCCTTAAGCGTAAGGTATCTGCCACCGGGGTCCGGGAAGCTGTGAGTTATCTCCCAACATCACGAGATGCTCATACAACCTCCTCCTCCTCCTCCTCCTCTACTGTTGCTGCTGCTCCTGCTGTTCTTGTTGATGCTGCTACTGGTTCTCTTGCTGCCTCTGCTGCTTCTCTCGCTGCTGTTGCTACTGCTGTAGCTATTTCTCTTATGGCTGCTGCTTCTCTGCTGCTTCCTGAGCTCAGGCACTTGCTGCTGAAGCTGTCTGCTGCTTCCTGAGCTTCAGCACTTGCTGCTGAAGCTGTCTGCTGCTTCCTGAGCTTCAGCACTTGCTGCTGAAGCTGTCTGCTGCTTCCTGAGCTTCAGCACTTGCTGCTGAAGCTGTCTGCTGCTTCTAGAGCTTCAGCACTTGCTGCTGAAGCTGTGACGCAAAACAAAACGTCAAGGATATTGTAACGTATTGATATAATAATGGAATTAAAATCGACTTGATTCAGTGCTTGAGTTGTTGTCTATTGACCATTGTCGAAGCTGTGAGTGTATTGACCATTGTCGAAGCTGTGAGTGTATTGACCATTGTCGAAGCTGTGAGTATATTGACCACTGTCGAAGCTGTGAGTATATTGACAATTGTCGAAGCTGTGAGTGTATTGACCATTGTCGAAGCTGTGAGTATATTGACCATTGTCGAAGCTGTGAGTGTATTGACCATTGTCGAAGCTGTGAGTATATTGACCATTGTCGAAGCTGTGAGTATATTGACCATTGTCGAAGCTGTGAGTGTATTGACCATTGTCGAAGCTGTGAGTATATTGACCATTGTCGAAGCTGTGAGTATATTGACCATTGTCGAAGCTGTGAGTGTATTGACCATTGTCGAAGCTGTGAGTGTATTGACTATTGTCGAAGCTGTGAGTGTATTGACCATTGTCGAAGCTGTGAGTGTATTGACCATTGTCGAAGCTGTGAGTGTATTGACCATTGTCGAAGCTGTGAGTGTATTGACCATTGTCGAAGCTGTGAGTGTATTGACCATTGTCGAAGCTGTGAGTGTATTGACCATTGTCGAAGCTGTGAGTGTATTGACCATTGTCGAAGCTGTGAGTGTATTGACCATTGTCGAAGTTGTGAGTGTATTGACCATTGTCGAAGCTGTGAGTGTACTGACCATTGTCGAAGCTGTGAGTGTATTGACCATTGTCGAAGCTGTGAGTGTATTGACCATTGTCGAAGCTGAGAATGTATTGACCATTGTCGAAGCTGTGAGTATATTCATCATTCATTCACTTGCAGCCTGTGTATAATCACCTTCCCTAATGATCATTAGTCAAACAGCTTACACAATCCTACATAGGATTATATATACGTAATTAAATCAAATATACTAATACTAGATTTGGTACCCGGCGGTGCACGGGTCTCTGTCCGTCTGTCTCTCTCTCTCCCTCCCTCTCTCCCTCACAGTATCCCTCACTCCCAATCTGCCTCCCATTTCCCCATTTTCTCTCTCCCATTGGGGAATATAAGCTCGAGTAATGTTAAATAAACGTTATTTCTAACGTTAAATGTACGTTATTGCCATCGAATCGACGTTGATTCAACCTGAGAGATAAGTTGGAAAATACTCTATGGAAAACCAAACCTTAATTTCAGAATTCATGGAAAATGTGGGTTTGGCTACAGTACTGAGGAATCGTACCACAGTATTCCACTGCCTACAGTCTTGTGCTGGCTACAGTACTCATGTATTCCACTGCCTACAGCATTAGAGTCTTCCTGTAGCTACACTCTCACTCGAGAGTTAATGCAATAACCACAAATAATGTGTGGTGTGGTAGGCGTGTCGTGTGGCAGTGGATAATTGTTGGTTATATTTAATTAACATGACCATGGTGTGTGGGGAGAACAAGTCGAACATCCCAAACTATCGGAGGAATGACATATGCATCCTTTACCCCAGGGCGGGATGTTCATCTGGGCCCCTCCCCTGTGTTATCTGGCTTAGTGGTGTTCATCTGGGCCCCTCCCTGTGTTATCTGGCTTAGTGGTGTTCATCTGGGCCCCTCCCTGTGTTATCTGGCTTAGTGGTGTTCATCTGGGCCCCTCCCCTGTGTTACCTGGTTTAGTGATGTTCATCTGGGCCCCTCCCCTGTGTTATCTGGCTTAGTGGTGTTCATCTGGGCCCCTCCCTGTGTTATCTGGCTTAGTGGTGTTCATCTGGGCCCCTCCCTGTGTTACCTGGCTTAGTGGTGTTCATCTGGGTCCCTCCCTGTGTTACCTGGCTTAGTGGTGTTCATCTGGGCCCCCTTCCTGTGTTATCTGGCTTAGTGGTGTTCATCTGGGCCCCTCCCTGTGTTATCTGGCTTAGTGGTGTTCATCTGGGCCCCTCCCTGTGTTACCTGGCTTAGTTGTGTTCATCTGGGCCCCTCCCTGTGTTATCTGGCTTAGTGGTGTTCATCTGGGCCCCTCCCTGTGTTACCTGGCTTAGTGGTGTTCATCTGGGCCCCTCCCTGTGTTATCTGGCTTAGTGGTGTTCATCTGGGCCCCTCCCTGTGTTACCTGGCTTAGTGGTGTTCATCTGGGCCCCTCCCTGTGTTACCTGGCTTAGTTGTGTTCATCTGGGCCCCTCCCCTGTCTTACCAGGCTTAGTGGTGTTCATCTGGGCCCCCTTCCTGTGTTACCAGGCTTAGTGGTGTTCATCTGGGCCCCTCCCTGTGTTACCAGGCTTAGTGGTGTTCATCTGGGCCCCTCCCTGTGTTACCTGGCTTAGTGGTGTTCATCTGGGCCCCTCCCTGTGTTACCTGGCTTAGTGGTGTTCATCTGGGCCCCTCCCTGTGTTACCTGGCTTAGTGGTGTTCATCTGGGCCCCTCCCTGTGTTACCTGGCTTAGTGGTGTTCATCTGGGCCCCTCCCTGTGTTACCTGGCTTAGTGGTGTTCATCTGGGCCCCTCCCTGTGTTACCTGGCTTAGTGGTGTTCATCTGGGCCCCTCCCTGTGTTACCTGGCTTAGTGGTGTTCATCTGGGTCCCTCCCCTGTGTTACCAGGCTTAGTGGTGTTCATCTGGGCCCCTCCCCTGTGTTACCTGGCTTAGTGGTGTTCATCTGGGCCGTCTCCATGTGTTACCTGGCTTAGTGGTGTTCATCTGGGCCCCTCCCCTGTGTTACCTGGCTTAGCGGTGTTCATCTGGGCCGTCTCCATGTGTTACCTGGCTTAGTGGTGTTCATCTGGGTCCCTCCCCTGTGTTACCTGGCTTAGTGGTGTTCATCTGGGCCCCTCCCTGTGTTACCAGGCTTAGTGGTGTTCATCTGGGCCCCTCCCTGTGTTACCTGGCTTAGTGGTGTTCATCTGGGCCCCTCCCTGTGTTACCTGGCTTAGTGGTGTTCATCTGGGCCCCTCCCTGTGTTACCTGGCTTAGTGGTGTTCATCTGGGCCCCTCCCTGTGTTACCAGGCTTAGTGGTGTTCATCTGGGCCCCTCCCTGTGTTACCTGGCTTAGTGGTGTTCATCTGGGCCGTCTCCATGTTGGCTAGTTAGCTGAGAAGGTTGCATGAACGTGCTTGTAACTTGAGGTGCTCAGTTTTGTCTGAAAGTTGGTAGATAAATGCCTTTGTTTTTCTTGATGAAGCGAAACGTTGCTTAAAGTTACGGTCTGGTTGACGTGTGGTGTGACGTTACCTGTGGCAGGTGGCTACCGTTACCTGTGGCTGGTGGCTAGCGTTACCTGTGGCAGGTGGCTACCGTTACCTGTGGCAGGTGGCTACCGTTACCTGTGGCAGGTGGCTACCGTTACCTGTGGACAGGTGGCTATCGTTACCTGTGGACAGGTGGCTATCGTTACCTGTGGACAGGTGGCTATCGTTACCTGTGGCAGGTGGCTACCGTTACCTGTGGCAGGTGGCTACCGTTACCTGTGGCAGGTGACTACCGTTACCTGTGGCAGGTGGCTACCGTTACCTGTGGCAGGTGGCTACCGTTACCTGTGGCAGGTGGCTACCGTTACCTGTGGCAGGTGGCTACCGTTACCTGTGGCAGGTGGCTACCGTTACCTGTGGCAGGTGGCTACCGTTACCTGTGGCAGGTGGCTACCGTTACCTGTGGCAGGTGGCTACCGTTACCTGTGGCAGGTGGCTACCGTTACCTGTGGACAGGTGGCTACCGTTACCTGTGGACAGGTGGCTACCGTTACCTGTGGACAGGTGGCTATCGTTACCTGTGGACAGGTGGCTATCGTTACCTGTGGCAGGTGGCTACCGTTACCTGTGGCAGGTGGCTACCGTTACCTGTGGCAGGTGGCTACCGTTACCTGTGGCAGGTGGCTACCGTTACCTGTGGCAGGTGGCTACCGTTACCTGTGGCATCATCCAGCCACATCCTCCTAAGGTTTCCCAACGACAAGAAAACAGTCAATATAAAGTAGTCTCTCCTAACCTACCAGAGGACCCAAAACAGAAAACGGGACAGTACGTCACTTTCGCCAGCCGCTTTCATTTTCTAGCACGACGATTTTTGGCACCCTTACGTAACGCCTACGTGCGAAAAGCGACGTTCTTTGTAAGAGAGGACCGGTTGACCCCCCTTATGCATCGAAGCTTACAAGTGCAGACTACCATCCACAGGATCTAGTATGACGACCCATCCTGCCAGACTTAATTTTTTGTTTTAAATACCATTCTTGCTTTATTCTCTCTCGTGTTCATGATGATATCGTGTTCTTGATGCCCCAAAGGAGTGCCTGTGTAAACTATTGATAACAGGCTTTCTGTCTAACCATCCTGCGAGATGGTTTGGCTTTTTTAGCAGACAGAGAATGTCTGTCTGTCTGTCTGTCTGTCTGTCTGTCTGTCTGTCTGTCTGTCTGTCTGTTCGAAGACGGACGCCACAAGGTTTGGGCTAATCTCATCCAAATTAGATAATTATATTTTTCATGAGAGAGCGAGAGAGAGAGAGAGAGAGAGAGAGAGAGAGAGAGAGAGAGAGAGAGAGAGAGAGAGAGAGAGAGAGAGAGAGAATGATACACAATAGATAAATGAACCGATAGATGGATAGATGAATAGCTGGATGGATAAATGAATAGATAAATAGATAGTTTCAGACAGATTAATAGATGGCTAGAAAGATAGGCGGATAAATTGATAGATAGATAGATACCTAGATGGACAGACGAGTAAATGAAAAGATATATGAATGGATAGATATAGGGATAAAAGAATGAGGAGGTGAATAGATGGACAGAGAGATGGATGGATATATACTTGAATAGATAGACGGATAGAGATGGACATAGATGGATAGATGGATGAATGGATAGCTATTTGGATAGATAGATGAACAGATGGATAGATAGAAGGAGAAAGAGAGATAGGTAGATGGATCGATAGACAGATAGATGTATAGATAGACGGATAGATGAGACAGACAATTATCTCATTGGATAGATACATACATGCTAGATCGGGTACCCGGATGGACCCGAGGTCCCCTGTCTCTATCCCTTTGTTTCTGTCTAAATGACTCTCTCACTGTCTTTATGCATGTCTGTCTTA
This sequence comes from Procambarus clarkii, assembly GCF_040958095.1. NCBI lineage: Eukaryota > Metazoa > Arthropoda > Malacostraca > Decapoda > Cambaridae > Procambarus > Procambarus clarkii. The sequence goes on from NC_091157.1 coordinate 49,624,825, forward strand.
ACAGGCAAAACACAGACATGATTAGACATGACAGACAGACATGATTGATAATTTAAACAATCTTCCAAGAACTATGGATTCATTCAGAGGAAAAATACATCCTATTTATAATTTCGAGCCCCAGGAACCAATGGGCTAATTGTTAATCCTATTATTAACGTTCCCAAAATAGGCGCTTCAGATTTAAAAGTTGCGTGAGATCGGCCAGAAAAGAGGAACATCGCTGTAAACGTAAATTGATCATCAGTAACAGCCTGAAACGCTCGTTAACTGCTTGTTAAGTCCCCCTCAAGAGTTCAAAGACACTATAAAATTAAGATTTCGAAAACTATGGATGGCTCCATCAACATCATTCTCCTCCTTGTTTCAAGACTAAGCCTTGCTCTTAACGCCAATTCAGTTATCTTGAGGTTATCTTGAGATGATTTCGGGGCTTAGCGTCCCCGCGGCCCGGTCCTCGACCAGGCCTCCACCACCAGGAAGCAGCCCGTGACAGCTGACTAACTCCCAGGTACCTATTTTACTGTTAGGTAACAGGGGCATAGGGTGAAAGAAACTCTGCCCATTGTTTCTCGCCGGCGCTCGGGATCGAACCCGGGACCACAGGATCACAAGTCCAGTGTGCTGTCCGCTCGGCCGACCGGCTCCCTAGGTGCCTAGATGGACAAACCCCCTGGAGAGGTAACGCAAGGGGGGCGGCACCCCCTTAGATAATTGCTTAATAAAAGTACCTCTCGCGATTGAGGGAAGATGTACAGGTTTCGTAAGGGAGTGAGTAAATGCATAATAAATCCTGGCCTGGGGATCGAGGCGCGGCGAGGGGAGTGTGTGTGTTTGTTCCCACACACTTCCCTCCCCTTGGGCTGGACGGTAGGGCAACCGTCTCCCTTCATGCAGGTCGGCGTTCAATTCCCGACCGTCCACAAGTGGTATTGCACCATTCCTTTCCCCCCGTCCCATCCCACTTTATCCTGACCCCTTCCAAGTGCTATATAGTCGCGTTCGCTTGGTGCTTTATCCTGATAGTTCCCTTCCCTTCGTGTGTGTGTGTGTGTGTGTGTGTGTGTGTGTGTGTGTGTGTGTGTGTGTCCTGTTTCTTTTTAATGTGGGTGTCGAAGAGGTGTCTGTGGCCGGTACATCTTGAGTACTTTGTAATTATTTATAAAGCTCAGTTTCTTGTGTATTAATTAACACTGAGTGCATGTTGATAACACTTGAGTGCCCGAGACGAGTGCATCCGTGTGGACCACAGTGAGTGTATCACTGCTCAAACCACTTACGAAGCCAGTGACGAAATCTCCAGTGGTGATGATTGCTCCATCAACCTGAGAACTGTGATGGTATGAATCCAGTGCTAAGTTCCTAACGGGATCACCATAGCCCGTGCTACTTGGAACTTTTTGTTCCCCCAGTAGCTGAGTCTTAAACAACAACAACAACAACAACAGGAGGAATTCCACCCTCTCGTCCAATAATATTTCTTCTAAACCACCAAATTGGGATTTTACCGCTAATCATTTCTGAGAGTTTATGTCTTAAAATCCGAAATTTAATCCCTAATATCGAGGAAGAAAATGATATTTTATTCCCCCTTCCAGAGATTATGTAATAGAGGAATGAGTTAATGAGCGCTTGTTGTTATCTTACATCTTGTTATCTTACATCGTAACGACCCAATTACACTCAAGGCTAATTACACATTCTTCTTAATTAATCTCCCCATAAACAGCAGCAAACTTCACACACAGAAATCACAATAGCGTGATGCATCGAATGAACAAATCACGCTATGGATCAAATGATTAACGCAGCGTCTGGGATCCTTCCGGACGTAGGTTCGAACCCTCGTCACGGCCCTTGTGGATTTCTTCAGCAGCAAACTTTGATAAACAAAATCTGATCTCGATTAATTGGCTTCCGTGACTTAAGTTAACAAACGACTAAATAGGGAGAATTGTGGGTGAAATATTTCATGGATGTTTACGTTAAATCTTCAAGAGTAAGATTAAGGAGGGACCCTATCTCCTCCCGCCCGTCTTGGACCTGTAATCTACGCCTTTATTAAGGATAATGATACGCCATATTTAAGACTGAAGCTGTTTTGCATAAGGTAAGCCAGCCCCATAGTGAGTCTTGAGTTATGTCTCAGGTTCGTGAGGTTTGTTACTGGGAATGGGGGCTTGTGAGCTGGGGCTTGTGAGCTGGGGCTTGTGAGCTGGGGGCTTGTGAGCTGAGGCTTGTGAGCTTGGGCTTGTGAGCTGGAGCTTGTGAGCTGGGGCTTGTGAGCTGGGGCTTGTGAGCTGGGGCTTGTGAGCTGGGGCTTGTGAGCTGGGGCTTGTGAGCTGGGGCTTGTGAACTGTGGCTTTTAGCTGGGGCTTGTGAGCTGGGGCTTGTGAGCTGTAGCTTGTGAACTGTGGCTTGTGAACTGTGGCTTGTGAGCTGGGGCTTGTGAACTGTGGCTTGTGAACTGTGGCTTGTGAGCTGGGGCTTGGCACCTTTATGGGAGGGGGCAAAGGAAGCCCCTTTTGAGGGGGCAAAGGAAGCTCCTTTTGAGGGGGCAAAGGAAGCCCCTCCCTTGGGGAAGATGCAGGGGAACCCCCCCCCCCTCCCCATGGGGAAGGGGGTATGATTGAACACGTGCTACAAGACAGTAACTGGGAGCCAACAACTGGTATAGACCCCTCACTCTCCCCTCTACTTATGGGCTTCCGACCCGACAGAGAGAATAGTTGATTTTTCCCCAACATTATACAACACCTTAGAGGTAAACCCCAGCACGCGATGCTCTCCCCTTTTGTTTACCCCTCACCCCCAAGATGGGCGTCGTCATGGCAACGCCGTCCCCACCATTAACTCCTATACACGCCAACAAGCGTATTGGAGCGTTGATTCAGCTCTTGGCGACAGGAATTACTACGAGCCGCGCTAACTATCGGCCAAGATGGGGCTGTTAGCGGTGACATTAAGGGTAAGTAGATTATCTACATCACTGGGCCACTTAATCGTACTTTAATCAGGTGATCACTTAACTGTGCAAGGTAAGTTTCGGGCTCGCCATAGCCCGTGCTACTTGCCCCACTCCTGTGCCAGGTAAGTTACGGGCTCGCCATAGCCCGTGCTACTTGCCCCGCTCCTATGTCTGGTAAGTTACGGGCTCACCATAGCCCGTGCTACTTGCCCCGCTCCTGTGCCAGCTAAGTTACGGGCTCGCCATAGCCCGTGCTACTTGCCCCGCTCCTGTGTCTGGTAAGTTACGGGCTCACCATAGCCCGTGCTACTTGCCCCGCTCCTGTGTCAGGTAAGTTACGGGCTCACCATAGCCCGTGCTACTTGCCCCGCTCCTGTGCCAGCTAAGTTACGGGCTCGCCATAGCCCGTGCTACTTGCCCCGCTCCTGTGTCTGGTAAGTTACGGGCTCACCATAGCCCGTGCTACTTGCCCCGCTCCTGTGTCAGGTAAGTTACGGGCTCACCATAGCCCGTGCTACTTGCCCCGCTCCTGTGTCTGGTAAGTTACGGGCTCACCATAGCCCGTGCTACTTGCCCCGCTCCTGTGTCAGGTAAGTTACGGGCTCACCATAGCCCGTGCTACTTGCCCCGCTCCTGTGCCAGGTAAGTTACGGGCTCACCATAGCCCGTGCTACTTGCCCCGCTCCTGTGCCAGGTAAGTTACGGGCTCACCATAGCCCGTGCTACTTGCCCCGCTCCTGTGTCTGGTAAGTTACGGGCTCACCATAGCCCGTGCTACTTGCCCCGCTCCTGTGTCAGGTAAGTTACGGGCTCACCATAGCCCGTGCTACTTGCCCCGCTCCTGTGCCAGGTAAGTTACGGGCTCACCATAGCCCGTGCTACTTGCCCCGCTCCTGTGCCAGGTAAGTTACGGGCTCACCATAGCCCGTGCTACTTGCCCCGCTCCTGTGTCTGGTAAGTTACGGGCTCACCATAGCCCGTGCTACTTGCCCCGCTCCTGTGCCAGGTAAGTTACGGGCTCACCATAGCCCGTGCTACTTGCCCCGCTCCTGTGCCAGGTAAGTTACGGGCTCACCATAGCCCGTGCTACTTGCCCCGCTCCTGTGTCTGGTAAGTTACGGGCTCACCATAGCCCGTGCTACTTGCCCCGCTCCTGTGTCAGGTAAGTTACGGGCTCACCATAGCCCGTGCTACTTGCCCCGCTCCTGTGCCAGGTAAGTTACGGGCTCACCATAGCCCGTGCTACTTGCCCCGCTCCTGTGCCAGGTAAGTTACGGGCTCACCATAGCCCGTGCTACTTGCCCCGCTCCTGTGTCTGGTAAGTTACGGGCTCACCATAGCCCGTGCTACTTGCCCCGCTCCTGTGCCAGGTAAGTTACGGGCTCACCATAGCCCGTGCTACTTGCCCCGCTCCTGTGTCAGGTAAGTTACGGGCTCACCATAGCCCGTGCTACTTGCCCCGCTCCTGTGCCAGGTAAGTTACGGGCTCACCATAGCCCGTGCTACTTGCCCCGCTCCTGTGCCAGGTAAGTTACGGGCTCACCATAGCCCGTGCTACTTGCCCCGCTCCTGTGCCAGGTAAGTTACGGGCTCACCATAGCCCGTGCTACTTGCCCCGCTCCTGTGCCAGGTAAGTTACGGGCTCACCATAGCCCGTGCTACTTGCCCCGCTCCTGTGTCTGGTAAGTTACGGGCTCACCATAGCCCGTGCTACTTGCCCCGCTCCTGTGCCAGGTAAGTTACGGGCTCACCATAGCCCGTGCTACTTGCCCCGCTCCTGTGCCAGGTAAGTTACGGGCTCACCATAGCCCGTGCTACTTGCCCCGCTCCTGTGCCAGGTAAGTTACGGGCTCACCATAGCCCGTGCTACTTGCCCCGCTCCTGTGCCAGGTAAGTTACGGGCTCACCATAGCCCGTGCTACTTGCCCCGCTCCTGTGTCTGGTAAGTTACGGGCTCGCCATAGCCCGTGCTACTTGCCCCGCTCCTGTGGCAGGTAAGTTACGGGCTCACCATAGCCCGTGCTACTTGGAACTTGTTCCGAGTAGCTGAATTTATAACAACAACTTAACGCGGGTCCGCACGGGTTATTCATGCCTGTGCCACCTCTTGGGTGGCTTAATCTTCATCAATCAATCAGTTTATTAATAATTATGTCGGGGACAGGAAGCTTGTGTATATATACACATTATATAACACACACACACACACTGGTGGCGCTAGGGCGCTGGTGGCTGAGTGAACAGCACGCTGGACACGTAATCCTGAGGACCGGGGTTCGATTCCGGCGAGAAACAAAAATGGGCAGTTCCTTTCATCCTGATGCACCTGTTACCTAGCAATAAATAGGTAGCTGGGAGTTAGACCGCTGTTACGGGCTGTTTCCTGTATGTGTGTGTGGGGGGGGGGGGGAAGAAAGTGAGTCAGTAGTTAGTAACAGTTGATTGATTAACAGTTGAGAGGCGGGCCGAAAGAGCAGAGCTCAACCCCCACAAGCACAACTAGGTGAATACACACACACACACACACACACACACACACACACACACACACACACACACACACACACGGAGTAATTCCAAAGCGTTATACGACAAAGAGTACTGGGAAGACGGGACACCACGAGCGTAGCTCTCATCCTGTAACTACACTTAGGTAATTACCCCCCCCCCCCACTCATATCTGCCAACACACGGAAAAACCATAACACGAACACAAACCTGAAATTCATTTTATTATCTGAACCAACGCCAATGGGCTGAGTGGCGTTATATATAAATTGTTATATAATATAATATACCAAAGAGCCAGAGTTGGTCGAGCGGATTAAGGTGTCCTGTACATACCAGTTGCGTTGCTCCTGGCAGTATGGGTTCGAGTCACTTCTGGGGTGTGAGTTTTCAGTTGCATATAGTCCTGGGGACCATTCAGGCTTGTTCGCATAATATAATATATATATATATATATATATATATATATATATATATATATATATATATATATATATATATATATATATAAAATAAACAAGAAATAACTGTTGACGATACGCACAAGCCATATGGTGGCAGTCAAAACAAGACCCATCACCGCCAAACAGAAATCCTCGCAATTTCGAGAACGTAGCCCATTAAGCTTTTAAGTTCCAGAGGTTCATTAAGTGTTGTTTTACGAGTCTCTTAAGTAATATATAAAGAGGTATATGTGAAGAACAGGTGTAATGTTGATGATAAAAGTCATTAGAACCGTTTAGTGTACATAAGGCAGGGTGTTAGACGACATATTGGTCTCAAGAAACATGGCGTCTGAGGGATAAGTTGGTTAGTTTAGTATCCCATGAAGTTGTTGACCACTTGGCGCCCTGTTGACCTGGTGGAGGTGTAGGGTGTTTGTGTCAGGGTGATCCGGCCCCCAGGGTGTTCTGTACACCTCCCCTGGGGTGTATACTGAGCCTCACCTGGGGTGTATACTGAGCCTCACCTGGGGTGTATACTGAGCCTCACCTGGGGTGTATACTGAGCCTCACCTGGGGTGTATACTGAGCCTCACCTGGGGTGTATACTGAGCCTCACCTGGGGTGTATACTGAGCCTCACCTGGGGTGTATACTGAGCCTCACCTGGGGTGTATACTGTATATACACCCCCAGTGTATACCAATATACACTGGGGTGTATATTGTATCAGTATACAATTAACACGAGAAGGAATCATTACAGGTAATTGGAAAGGCGGGGCTTGAGAGCTGACGCTCTACCTTGTAGGCTTATCTAGACGAGTAAACAAGTCGAGCATCGTTACTATCTTGACGTTATCTTGAGGTTATCTTGAGATGATTTCGGGGCTTAGCGTCCCCGCGGCCCGGTCATCGACCAGGCCTCTTTTTTTTGTTACACATCCCCAGGAAGCAGCCCGTAGCAGCTGTCTAACTCCCAGGTACCTATTTACTGCTAGGTGAACAGGTGCCTCAGGGTGAAAGAAACTCTACCCATTTGTTTCCGCCTCCACCGGGGATCGAACCCGGAACCTCAGGACTGGTTGTGGAAGCCACCTCCATGCACAACTTTAATTCCAGATTCGACAATGTACTTCAACTTTAGATAAGATAAATTATAACGCTACAGGTTATAATGGGGCAAGTAGTAGTAAGGGGGGGGCATAAAAACGTGGTAGAGCGACGGTCTCGCTTCATGCAGGTCGGCGTTCAATCCCCGACCGTCCCAAGCGGTTGGGCACCATTCCTTCCCCCCCCCGTCCCTAATCCTTATCCTGACCCCCCATTCCAAGTGTTATATGGTCGTAATGGCTTACTGCTTTCCCCCCTGATAGTTCCCTTCCCTGGTAGTTCACTGATAGTCCCTGGTAGTCTCCCAATCACCCGGTTGTTAGGCTAAGGTGACCCGTGTGACCTCCTCCCCCCCCCTGGCCGTCTGGGTCTTCAGTGGTTGGTAGGGTGGTATAACGAGGGATTAACAGCTCCTAATGACACGTTCAATTACCCATTATAAGGTGTAACTCTGACCATTAGCGAGGTAGATCGTAGAGTTGTAATTAGTGGTGATTTGCTCCCAACCAGGACCATTTGTTTCGGTGATTGTGGTTTGATTGTAACTTGCTGTCTGGTTCATTCTAAACAGTCGCGGTGGAATGTGTATTATTATTGACTGCTTGGGTGCGTGTGCTTCTTTCTCTTGTGAGTGTTGACTGTTTCCAGGTAGGTAGTCTGGTGTCAACACCCACTTGTCAACACCTACATACACCTACCTGCCCACACCCACCTTGTCTACACCTACCTGCCCCACACCCACCTTGTCTACACCTACCTGCCCCACACCCACCTTCTCTACACCTACCTGCCCCACACCCACCTTGTCTACATCTACCTGCCCTTCACCTATTCTCTACACCTATTCCTCACAACCACCTCCCACATTTCCTCCTCAATCTACACCCACCTGCTTAACACCCACTTTGCCCCCCCCCCACACCCACTTTCCCCACATAACGAGGATGGAGAAGGTTTAAATATACCCCAGTAGACTAATTCCAAAACTACCAGGAGAATGCTACAGGAGTTGAACCTCACGACGCTAGTTTAACACGGGTCGAACAAGAGGGGCACAGGGTGGAAACTTAGTACCCAAATGAGCCACGAACCAATTAAAATAACCCCAGTGAAAGTTATTTGACAATAGACTTGAGAATGGTCCAGGACGGACCGAAACGTCGTCGTCCCTTCACTTTCTAGTGTGTGGTTTGGTCAAACTTCTCAGTTTTTTTCTAACCACAGACGTGGCCACATATTTACAATGCTAACCAGCATATATATACATTTTCTTCTGTCCTCCATGGACCTTCTCAGTCAACCAGTGGAATGCAGTAGGCGGGGATGTGGTGGAGGCAGACTCCACTTCAAGTTTCAAAAGTAAATATGATAGAGCCCAATAGGCCCAAGGGCTCAGGAGCCTGTACACTAGTTGAGAGTTATAAGAGGCGGGACCACAGAACCGGAGTTCAACCTCTGTCCACATAGGTGAGTACATATAACACGAGAGTATATATACACTACCCACATGACCCACAAACACCCGTCACTCAAAGAGGAAAAAATTTAAATGATTCATATATACTATAAGGAGGTATATATATATATACCCAGCTTTCTCCGTCTCTTATCCCTCCTTTATTCCCTTCATTTCACCTCCCTCTCCCTTCTCTCCCCCCTCCCTGTCTTCCCCCCTTCGAATCCTCCTCGGGGCTCCTGGGCCCTGAGAAGGATGATACAATGATACAAATGATACAACACTGTAAAGTGATTTCATTCAGCATACATTAAGTTCAGGAGAGTTATCTGTCAACACTATATCAATTGCCGAGGGAATCATTCTTTATTTGGCGCAGTAATACACTGAATGTTCCACCTTCCGCTGATTGCTATAGCACACCTGCATCACTGACTATAATGTAAAAATACAGCCCCAAAGACCACAGTAGAGTGACAACACTTCAGCCCCCAAAGACCACAGTAGAGTGACAACACTTCAGCCCCCAAAGACCACAGTAGAGTGACAACACTTCAGCCCCCAAAGACCACAGTACAGTGACAACTCTCCAGCCCTCAGAGACCACAGTAGAGTGACAACACTTCAGCCCCCAAAGACCACAGTACAGTGACAACTCTCCAGCCCCCAGAGACCAGGCACCGTTCCCTCTATGAACCCATGTTTCACCAATCGGATTAATCCCTTTACTCCCACTGTCTAAGATCATTAAATAAGACAAGGCGCGGCAGGATAAGCACGCCTCCTGCGGTAGGCAGGATCTCCGCCGACACCTGAACAAGGCGCAGATTAAAACCGGCAGCGATCCCATCTCAGAACGTGTTTGTAAATTGATTCGGGAGTGGAGGGTGATTTATGAAGTGCATTCAGTCTGTAATTACCACCAGAACTACGGCGATTTGGGAGCCAGAAGGGCCAGCGCCGGCCAATGGGCTCAGCTCGCCAAATGAAAATGAGTTTTGTGATAACAAATGGTTAATGGTCCCCCCACTGGAATTAATAAATGGGTGGTAATGGTGGTTGGGTTTCCAGTGGAGGGTGTGTGGTGGAGCCCTCTGGTGGCTGGGTGAGCAAGTGTGGTATGTTTGTAGGTACAGTGTGTAGCTGGTGTGGGCAACGGTGCACAAACGGTACAGGTTGTGCACCAACACGTGTAGCAGACGGTACACCAGCGAGGTATTTACCTGTTGTTGTTGTTCTTATAGATTCAGCTACTCGGAACAAGTTCCAAGTAGCACGGGCTATGGTGAGCCCGTAGTGGACTTACCTGGCACAGGAGCGGGGCAAGTAGCACGGGCTATGGTGAGCCCGTAGTGGACTTACCTGGCACAGGAGCGGGGCAAGTAGCACGGGCTATGGTGAGCCCGTAGTGGACTTACCTGGCACAGGAGCGGGGCAAGTAGCACGGGCTATGGTGAGCCCGTAGTGGACTTACCTGGCACAGGAGCGGGGCAAGTAGCACGGGCTATGGTGAGCCCGTAGTGGACTTACCTGGCACAAGAGCGGGGCAAGTAGCACGGGCTATGGTGAGCCCGTAGTGGACTTACCTGGCACAAGAGCGGGGCAAGTAGCACGGGCTATGGTGAGCCCGTAACTTACCTGCCACAGGAGCGGGGCAAGTAGCACGGGCTATGGTGAGCCCGTAGTGGACTTACCTGGCACAGGAGCGGGGCAAGTAGCAAGGGCTATGGCGAGCCCGTAACTTACCTGCCACAGGAGCGGGGCAAGTAGCACGGGCTATGGTGAGCCCGTAGTGGACTTACCTGGCACAGGAGCGGGGCAAGTAGCACGGGCTATGGTGAGCCCGTAGTGGACTTACCTGGCACAGGAGCGGGGGCAAGTAGCACGGGCTATGGCGAGCCCGTAGTGGACTTACCTGGCACAGGAGCGGGGCAAGTAGCACGGGCTATGGTGAGCCCGTAGTGGACTTACCTGGCACAGGAGCGGGGCAAGTAGCACGGGCTATGGTGAGCCCGTAACTTACCTGGCACAGGAGCGGGGCAAGTAGCACGGGCTATGGTGAGCCCGTAACTTACCTGGCACAGGAGCGGGGCAAGTAGCACGGGCTATGGTGAGCCCGTAACTTACCTGGCACAGGAGCGGGGCAAGTAGCACGGGCTATGGTGAGCCCGTAACTTACCTGAAACAGGAGCGGGGCAAGTAGCACGGGCTATGGTGAGCCCGTAACTTACCTGCCACAGGAGCGGGGCAAGTAGCACAGGCTATGATGAGCAGTAGTGGACTTACCTGGCACAGGAGTGGTGCTGTGTCTATCTGTGGGTATTTACCTATCCGTACTTACCTATCAATGTGCACAGGGGGGAAGTGAGGTGCAGCTGGCTATGTCCAGCCTACGAGCTTAGTTGCTCCGGTTGAGATATAATTGAACACTTCAGCCGTTCCACTTCTTTCTTGAGTCTGATCTTAAACGTGGGGCTGGAGGTGGCTTTCACAACTTCTTCTTTCAGTGCAGGGAACGAGAATGATATGAAAAGGAACTTCATTTCATTCCTGTCGTGTGAAAACCGTTTTTCATTCATAAACAGTTGAGCGGCTAGGTTAACGAGCATTTGATCTGTGTTGATGAGGACGAGCTGCGACTCACAACTGATGACGTACGAACAATTACCTGTTGGGTCGACCTGTTCGGATCGCAGCGCTCTGATTGGTTCACCCACGTGATTCAAATACAAATAATCGCCAACAGAACCTTTATAACACCTAACCTAATGTAACTTAGCGTAGCCTAGACTTTCCTAACCTAATGTAACTTAGCGTAGCCTAGACTTTCCTAACCTAACCTAACTTAATGTAACTTAGCCTAGCCTAGACTTTCCTAACCTAACCTAACCTAATGTAACTTAGCCTAGCTTAGACTTTCCTAGCCTAATGTAACTTAGCGTAGCCTAGACTTTCCTAACCTAATGTAACTTAGCCTAGACTTTCCTAACCTAACCTAACTTAATGTAACTTAGCCTAGCCTAGACTTTCCTAACCTAACCTAACCTAATGTAACTTAGCCTAGCCTAGACTTTCCTAGCCTAACCTAACCTAATGTAACTTAGCCTAGCCTAGACTTTCCTAACCTAACGTAACCTAATGTAACTTAGCCTAGCCTAGACTTTCCTAACCTAACCTAACCTAATGTAACTTAGCCTAGCCTAGACTTTCCTAACCTAACCTAACCTAATGTAACTTAGCCTAGCCTAGACTTTCCTAACCTAACCTAATGTAACTTAGCCTAGCCTAGACTTTCCTAACGTAACCTAACCTAACCTAATGTAACTCAGCCTAGCCTAGACTTTCCTAACCTAACCTAACTTAATGTAACTTAGCCTAGCCTAGACTTTCCTAACCTAACCTAATGTAACTTAGCCTAGCCTAGACTTTCCTAACCTAACCTAACCTAATGTAACTTAGCCTAGCCTAGACTTTCCTAGCCTAACCTAACCTAATGTAACTTAGCCTAGCCTAGACTTTCCTAACCTAACGTAACCTAATGTAACTTAGCCTAGCCTAGACTTTCCTAACCTAACCTAACCTAACCTAATGTAACTCAGCCTAGCCTAGACTTTCCTAACCTAACCTAACCTAACCTAATGTAACTCAGCCTAGCCTAGACTTTCCTAACCTAACCTAACTTAATGTAACTTAGCCTAACCAAACCTAACTTAGCCTACCCCTAAGTATACACTGAACTTACCTTACCTTGAGGTTACCTTGAGGTTACCTTGAGGTGCTTCCGGGGCTTAGCGTCCCCGCGGCCCGGTCGTCGACCAATTTAAATGAATAATAATAATATTCATTCAGGTTCTAAAAGTTAATAATAAATCATTATTAAGTTCTAAATAATAATGAACATTCCTTAACTTTAATGAATAATTGCTCATTATTCATTAAGAATAATGCATGATTATTCGTAAGAGTTAATTACTAAAGTTCTAAAATAATAATAATAATAACAATGAAAACAAACTTATTTTTAATATACGTTAAAATCGATGAATACGTCTTGCGCATGGCCGCGGCTTTAACGAGCCTGGCTTGAGGACAGGTTGTATATCCTTTTGTGCTGCTGCATAGGCCTACCGGCATTGCACTTTCTCCTTATTATTACCTTACCTTCAGTACTTGAATGATATTTTGTTAGGTTTAGTGTTCCATTCACAGGATGCAACCCATGACAGTTGACTAGTTCCTGGGGGTACCTATTTACTGCTGGGTGAACAGCTGGATCAGGTGAAAGCGAAGGTGCCCAAACATCTCTGTCTCACCACAAGATTCGAATTCTAGTTGGTTGTGAACAGCCTACGACGACCACTAAGCTACAGGACCCCTTAATAATCCGTCCTCTCAACTAATAGGCTGCAGTCTTCTTCATGTTATTATATATAACGTTACAAATGCAACCTATTAATGTAACATACCATAAATATTTACGTTTTCTATGAACTAGACTCGATAGGTGAGGTGGGTTGCTTGGGTTAGTATGTTTCTGCTTAGGTTAAAGAGAAATCATAAATTTCTTGTAAAGTGGCTGATTGAAAAGTCCAGGGGGCCAGATTCACGAAGCAGTTACGAAAGAACTTACGAACCTGTACATCTTTCCTCAATCTTTGTCGGCTTTGGTTACATTTACTAAACAGTTTACAAGCGTGAAAACTTGCCAATCAACTGTTGTTATTGTTATAAACAGCCTCCTGGTGCTTCGGAGCTCATTAACTGTTTAATAATTGTAAACAAAGCCGCCAAAGATTGAGAAAAGATGTACAGGTTCGTAAGTGCTTGCGTAACTGCTTCGTGAATCCGGGTCCTGAACAAGAAAATTTGTCACACAAATAATTTTCGCATCGGGATTTTGTGTGAAATAGAGATTTTGTCTTTGTATTTAGAACCCGCCAGTTAGTTCTCCTTATCTGTGCGCGATACACCAAGTATTTGTTCAAGGAGTTACATCCACTCGCTTCATGCAGGTCGGCGTTCAATCCCCGACCGTCCAAGTGTTTGAGCAACATTCCTTCCCCCCTTCCCCCCCCCCGTCCTATCCCAAATCCTTATCCTGACCCCCTTCCCAGTGCTATATAGTCGTAATGGCTTGGCGCTTTCCCCCTTGATAACTCACTCCCCTCAAGCCTGTATAGGACCAGCTATATGGGACCAGTCCAGCTATATAGGACCAGTCCAGCTATATAGGACCATCACAGAGCTCTCAAATTGTACTCTCTGGAAAGGAGACGAGAGAGGTTATCTTGAGATGATTTCGGGGCTTTAGTGTCCCCGCGGCCCGGTCCTCGACCAGGCCTCCACCCTCAGGAAGCAGGCCGTGACAGCTGACTAACACCCAGGTACCTATTTTACTGCTAGGTAACAGGGGCATAGGGTGAAAGAAACTCTGCCCATTGTTTCTCGCCGGCGCCTGGGATCGAACCCAGGACCACAAGATCACAAGCCCAGCGTGCTGTCCGCTCGGCCGACCGGCTCCCAGGCATCACATAATATATACCTGGAAGATACTGGAAAGCCAGGGCCCCAAAGTTACACAGTAAAATAACAACATACTGGAGTGAACGATATGGAAGGAAATGCAGAACAGAACCAGTGAAGAACAGAGGTGCCATAGGCACAATCAGAGAACACTGTATGAACATCAGAGGTCCGCGGTTGTTCAACATCCTCCCAGCGAGCATTAAGAAGTTATTTCCAGAACAAGAGTTCTGGAAATAACTTGATTTCTGGAAATAAAGACAACAGTTAGACAGATTGCCGTTAGAAGTGCTGGGCCTGCAGGCCGCTCCACACAACAGTCTGTTGGACCAAGCTCTCACAAGTGAGGGCCGGGCTTGGGGGGGGGGGGCGAAGCAGAACACACATGTATGATCAAAGTAATGCATTCCACATATTTAATCAAGTGATTGGATGATGCCCAATCCAACCATTTTCCTCGGCAGCTTATCAAATCAGTGCCTGAGTCGCGATGAAACCAGCTTATCAAGCTTTCCGATTGGCCTTGATAGCTCCAATCATCCGATTGTTTACCGTCATCATACGCCTGGCACCCCCCCACCCCCACAAGCCCATTCACAGCTGTCACATCTCCTTCAGCCGTACAATATTTTTCCCCCCCCGCAGGCGCCAAGATTAAAGGGATAACCAAAAGGTAAACACAACGTAGCCTGGCGCCCATTCACATAAATCAAGCTAATCCTGCCGCATCGGGGCGACAGTCGCTGCCGCCGCCCTCTAATAGCAACCGGGAACGCCACAATGATCTCTCGGCGGTCCTGTCATAAGGCCTTAATTAGGGTGCTTTATGCGGAGAAAATTGTTTTCCAGACGTACGATACACCAAATTGTAAACTCTGGCGATTGTTGTCTCAAGAATTTAAGGTTGTTAGAGGTGTGGGTCATGGAGGTTTACCACGAGGTTTAGGGTTGTTAGGGGTGTAACAACCTCGTTTCTAACAATCCATCCAATCATCCTTCTAAGACTCTCCCTTAAAGCTCCTTTAACAACCCCGTTAACAACCTCATCAAACCCCGGTAACAACCCTTAACAACCAATCTATCAATCCCCAGGGGGTGTTGTTAAGGTGTAAAGGGGTGGGGGGGGGGGAGAGATGAGGGAGACAGAGACCATGGTGAGAGATACTTCTAAGATCACAATAAAGAGGTCGAGCTTATGTTCTCAATAAAGGAGTTAAGATTATATTAATAAAGAATATGGGAGAACTAACGACCGTTCTGGGGAAACTGCCTGCGGGAAAATAACAATTTTCTCGCATAATTTGTGTTAAAGGAAATAAAGTTTTTTTAGGGACATTCTGACAACATTCAAGCAACACAGACTTTGCAGGGTGAGTGTAGCCGTGTAGGGGAATTACATATACATGTGCACATGTCACATTTGAACATATTATTATGGTCGTTAACGGTCTATTTCCTAAACTATCACATACAACTGTTGACAATACATGACAACAACTGCACTAATATGTGAGCACTGAAGGAACTTTTGAATTAAAATTACACCTTTGTAATTTAAAGGTGTAATGTAGTTTGTTGCCAAATTATACATTATTATATATATATTTGGTGAAATTATTGTTATTGTTTATTTTTATTTTTATTGTATTATTATTCATTATTTTAATTATTATTATTATGAAAACCATTTAATGTCTCCACACCTGGTTGGGTGTGGTCTGAGCACCACCGTGGCCTGCCTGGTGCCTGAGGACCACAGTGGCCTGCCTGATGCCTGAGCACCACAGTGGCCTGCCTGATGCCTGAGCACCACCGTGGCCTGCCTGGTGCCTGAGCACCACAGTGGCCTGCCTGGTGCCTGAGCACCACAGTGGCCTGCCTGGTGCCTGAGCACCACCGTGGCCTGCCTGGTGCCTGAGCACCACCGTGGCCTGCCTGGTGCCTGAGCACCACCGTGGCCTGCCTGGTGCCTGAGGACCACAGTGGCCTGCCTGATGCCTGAGCACCACCGTGGCCTGCCTGGTGCCTGAGGACCACAGTGGCCTGCCTGATGCCTGAGCACCACCGTGGCCTGCCTGGTGCCTGAGCACCACCGTGGCCTGCCTGGTGCCTGAGCACCACAGTGGCCTGCCTGGTGCCTGAGCACCACCGTGGCCTGCCTGGTGCCTGAGCACCACCGTGGCCTGCCTGGTGCCTGAGCACCACCGTGGCCTGCCTGGTGCCTGAGCACCACCGTGGCCTGCCTGGTGCCTGAGCACCACCGTGGCCTGCCTGGTGCCTGAGCACCACAGTGGCCTGCCTGGTGCCTGAGCACCACCGTGGCCTGCCTGGTGCCTGAGCACCACCGTGGCCTGCCTGGTGCCTGAGCACCACCGTGGCCTGCCTGGTGCCTGAGCACCACCGTGGCCTGCCTGGTGCCTGAGCACCACCGTGGCCTGCCTGGTGCCTGAGCACCACCGTGGCCTGCCTGGTGCCTGAGCACCACCGTGGCCTGCCTGGTGCCTGAGCACCACCGTGGCCTGCCTGGTGCCTGAGCACCACCGTGGCCTGCCTGGTGCCTGAGCACCACAGTGGCCTGCCTGATGCCTGAGCACCACAGTGGCCTGCCTGATGCCTGAGCACCACAGTGGCCTGCCTGGTGCCTGAGCACCACAGTGGCCTGCCTGGTGCCTGAGCACCACCGTGGCCTGCCTGGTGCCTGAGCACCACCGTGGCCTGCCTGGTGCCTGAGCACCACCGTGGCCTGCCTGATGCCTGAGCACCACAGTGGCCTGCCTGGTGCCTGAGCACCACAGTGGCCTGCCTGGTGCCTGAGCACCACAGTGGCCTGCCTGGTGCCTGAGCACCACAGTGGCCTGCCTGGTGCCTGAGCACCACAGTGGCCTGCCTGGTGCCTGAGCACCACAGTGGCCTGCCTGGTGCCTGAGCACCACAGTGGCCTGCCTGGTGCCTGAGCACCACAGTGGCCTGCCTGGTGCCTGAGCACCACAGTGGCCTGCCTGGTGCCTGAGCACCACAGTGGCCTGCCTGATGCCTGAGCACCACAGTGGCCTGCCTGATGCCTGTGGACCACAGTGGCCTGCCTGGTGCCTGAGCACCACAGTGGCCTGCCTGGTGCCTGAGCACCACCGTGGCCTGCCTGGTGCCTGAGCCTCGCCCATCTACTCGTGCAGCAACAGCTGGCAAGTGGAGCACTCTGTTCATTACCGCTGCACCAACATCTGTAAATATCCCTCCAGATTACGGAGCTCTTCGTCTCGCTCGCGTGTCGGAACCAGGCCATTGAGGAAATTAATAACCTCGTTTGCTGTGATGCTGTGGCCAATTGGCGGTAGTTAGTTCGTCGGGAAGCATCATGAGTTTCCCCACCACACAATACAGTGAGAAGCGACCACATCAGAGGCGAGATTCCGCCCAGTTAACCGTGTACTGTAAGCAGTAGTGTACCAGGTAATTTGACTTTATTCGTCATGGTTTGAAGGTTCTTGTTGATGCACAATTGTGTTGCAATCTCCAGTGCATTTCTGGCAACAGCTGTTGCCAGAAATTACAAATGTGGCCGCCTTGCAAGAGGGAATATCTTGAGATCTTGAGATGATTTCGGGGCTTGTTAGTGTCCCCGTGGCCCGGTCCTCGACCAGGCCTCCACCCCCAGGAAGCAGTCCGTGACAGTTGTCTAACACCCAGGTACCTATTTTACTGCTAGGTAACAGGGGCACAGGGTGAAAGAAACTCTGCCCATTGTTTCTCGCCGGCGCCTGGGATCGAACCCAGGACCACAGGATCACAAGTCCAGCGTGCTGTCCGCTCGGCCGACCGGCTCCCTCAATCGGCCGACCTCAATCTCCTCACGATTGGTGATTGAGGAGGTGCTGGAGATGGCCAGGAGTTTGGACGCAGTTTGGGACAGACTGTAATATGACCAGAATTACATTTTCACTGCTACTGTTATTTTAGTATGTTAAAAATTATATTTTAAACTCAATATAGTTTACCTTGAGGTGCTTCCTGGGCTTAGCGGCCTCGCGGCCCGGTCGTTGACCAGGCCTCTTCGTTGCTGGACTGGTCAACCAGGCTGTTGGACTGGTCAATCAGGCTGTTAAATTGGTCAACCAGGCTGTTGGACTAGTCAACCAGGTAATTCAGGTAGGTATTCAGATATCTGTTCTAAGAAGGGAATTCCATCCCACCTTGAATAAGACTTTTAACTCGAGTATTTGTTCTGACAAAACTTGATGGTTCTTTCTATTCTTTCAAAACTATGCATGATTCTTTCTTTATTATGCACCCCATACCCATCCCGTGGGCGGGGTGGTAGACAGGGTTACAGAGGCACATAATGGGTTCAAGAACTGAACCCAAGAGCTCGTTCAGCTACGGGTATTGTCGTCGTCTGAACGATTTTCAAAATCATCAGAAGAAACATTAATGAGTCACATAGATATACACAGAAATCACAATAGCGTGATGCATCAAATGAACAAATCCACAAGGGCTGTGACTAGGGTTCGAACCTACGTCACGGCCCTTGTGAATTTGTTCACCGTTCAGTTGTTGAGAACGCTCAGTAAACAGGGAAATCGTGATTCGCTTGTCAGCCTCTCCCAGACGCAAATGGTGTGTAGGTAATTGTCTCAAGAATAACTCAAGATAGGATGTGGGGGCTCACCGTAGCCCGTGCTGCTTGCAACTTTTGTTCCAAGTAGCGTCTCTTAAACAACAACAAACAGTCTAGGTTGTCTACGGACGGCATAGTGTGTGTGTGTGTGGAAGTAAACTCACTATTATGTGTCTACGTTCCTCATCTGTCAGTGTCACGGAGGGTTTTTCTCCTGTGTGAAGCCGTCCCAGCTGTTACACATGTCCCAGGTCTGTCTCTTGAGATATGTACATGTGTGTGTGATTCACTATATGTGCTTTGTGTGTGTGTGTGTACTCACCTAGTTGTGCTTGCGGGGGCTGGGCTCTGGCTCTTTGGTCCCGTCTCTTAAACAGTCAATCAACTGGTGTACAGGTTCCTGAGCCTACTGGGCTCTATCATATCTACACTTGAAACTGTGTATGGAGTCAGCCTCCACCACATCACTGTCTAATGTATTCCATTTGTTAACTACTCTGACACTGAAGAAGTTCTTTCTAACGTCCCTGTGGCTCATGGACGGTAGAAAGAACTTTATATATATATATATATATATATATATATATATATATATATATATATATATATATATATATATATATATATATGTGTGTGTGTGTGTGTGTGTGTGTGTGTGTGTGTGTGTGTGTGTGTGTGTGTGTGTGTGTGCGTGTGTGTGTGTGTCTGTGTGTCTGTGTGTGTGTGTGTGTGCGTGTGTGTGTGTGTATTCACCTAGCTGTGTTTGCGGGGGTTGAGCTTTGCTCTTTCGGCCCGCCTCTCAACTGTCAATCAACTGTTTACTAACTACTATTTTTTTTCCACACCACACACACACACACCCAGGAAGCAGCCCGTGACAGCTGACTAACTCCCAGGTACCTGTTTACTGCTAGGTAACAGGGGCATTCAGGGTGAAAGAAACTTTGCTCATTTGTTTCTGCCTCGTGCGGGAATCGAACCCACGCCACAGAATTACGAGTCCTGCGCGCTATCCACCAGGTTACGAGGCCCCTGTGTGTGTATGTATGTGTGTGTGTGTGTGTGTGTGTGTGTGTGTGTGTGTGTGTGTGTGTGTGTGTGTGTGTGTGTGTGTGTGTGTCTGTGTGAACCAGCTAATACCTTCCACTAACAGAGGTTGTCCCGGATGTGTACAATTATAAATGAAGTTGTGAGAGCTGGAGAGGACGTCACCTTACCTGCAGGAGCGGCCACCTCACTGACATATAGCACCCGTTCCTTACGTGTCACTCCTCATAATTACCCACACTAACTGTTTTCTGCCACATATACGTCGCTATTTGTATCTCCTCGTGTTTACATGACCTTTCCGGCAGTCAACAACCAGCCGAGGTCATCTGTCATCGTTTCTTTCGTTAGCGAGCGAGAAGAACACATACAAAAAATTGGCAAGGCTTCGTTATCTCGTTGTCAGAATTTGCAAGTGATGACGACACCGTGAAGGGTGTGGCAGCCACTGTTGCCATGATGACTTGGTTATGTCTGGCGGGGCCTGAGTGACGGGGCACAGACCCGAGTGACGGGACACAGACCTCAGTGACGAGACACAGACCTCAGTGACAGGAAACAGACCTGAGTGACGGGGAAACAGACCTGAGTGACGGGGCATAGACCCGAGTGACGGGGCACAGACCTGAGTGACGGGGACACAGACCTGACTGGTGAGTTCCTTGAGATGTATCTTTGACGAGCTTCTGCCACGTCAAAGCTTCATTGCAGACTCGGTTATATTGTCTAGAGTTATGCTATCAGAAGACCTGACGTTTAGGGAGCATATCCAAGCAAATATAACGTCCGCCAGGAAAATGATAGAGCATAATCTATCTTATCATTTCCACCTTCAGATCCAGGGATCCCACCACAGTGCTCAGACTATTCAAAGCACATGTGCTGGCCCACGCTCGATACTCGATTACCCCTTCCGAGCAGGAGACTGCTGAAATAGAGGGAATACAAAGAACATATACGGCACGTATAGACACTTAGATGATTGCAAGTGTCTCAAAGCTCGCAAAATGTACTCATTGGAAAGAAAACGAGAGAGGTGTCACATAATATATATATGAACGATAACACACTAGAACAAACGATATGGCAGGAAATGCAGAATTTGGGTTAGTGAAGAGCAGAAAAGAAGGAAGCTATGAGTCCAACATTCTCCCAGTAAGCATTAGAAATTTTGCATGAACAAAAGTGGACTTCTTCAAGAAAAATGAGTCACTTTCTAGGAAAAAGTGCCGGACCAACCAAGATGTTGTGGACATGTGGGCCTGCGGGCCGCTCCATGCAACAGCCTGTTGGACCAAGCTCTCACAAGTCAAGCCTAGTCCCTGGTTGGGCTTGGGGGGAGTAAATGAACTCGCAGAACCCAGAGTAGGCATGACCCAGATCACACACACACACACACACACACACACACACACACACACACACACACACACACACACACACACACACACACACACACACACACACAGGTCTCCTTTCACCACCACTACACATAGCTCTCTCAGCACTTGTGTTTAAACATATTACTCCACTATTTGACACGTGGTCTCTTAAACTCCTGTTACACGTGGTCACTTGGCCACGTGTAACAGGAGTTCACAACAGGACATACAATCACAAGAGCAGTAGTTACACCTACAGAGGTACATACACCAAAAGGAGCAGTAGCTACATACAGCAACAGGAGCAGCAGCTACATACACCAACAGGAGCAGCAGCTACATACACCAACAGGAGCAGCAGCTACATACACCAACAGGACCAGCAGCTACATACACCAACAGGAGCAGCAGCTACATACACCAACAGGACCAGCAGCTACATACACCAACAGGAGCAGCAGCTACATACACCAACAGGACCAGCAGCTACATACACCAACAGGACCAGTAGCTACATACACCAACAGGACCAGTAGCTACATACACCAACAGGACCAGTAGCTACATACACCAACAGGACCAGTAGCTTCATACACCAACAGGAACAGCAGCTACATACACCAACAGGACCAGTAGCTACATACACCAACAGGAACAGCAGCTACATACACCAACAGGACCAGTAGCTACATACAGCAACAGGAGCAGCAGCTTCATACACCAACAGGAACAGCAGCTACATACACCAACAGGAGCAGCAGCTACATACACCAACAGGAGCAGCAGCTACATACACCAACAGGACCAGTAGCTTCATACACCAACAGGAACAGCAGCTTCATACACCAACAGGAACAGCAGCTACATACACCAACAGGAACAGCAGCTACATACACCAACAGGAACAGCAGCTACATACAGCAACAGGAGCAGCAGCTACATACACCAACAGGACCAGTAGCTACATACACCAACAGGACCAGCAGCTTCATACACCAACAGGAGCAGCAGCTACATACACCAACAGAAGCAGCAGCTACATACACCAACAGGAGCAGCAGCTACATACACCAACAGGACCAGTAGCTTCATACACCAACAGGAGCAGCAGCTACATACACCAACAGAAGCAGCAGCTACATACACCAACAGGACCAGTAGCTACATACACCAACAGAAGCAGCAGCTACATACACCAACAGGAGCAGCAGCTACATACACCAACAGGAGCAGCAGCTACATACACCAACAGAAGCAGCAGCTACATACACCAACAGGAGCAGCAGCTACATACACCAACAGGAGCAGCAGCTTCATACACCAACAGGAGCAGTAGCTACATACACCAACAGGACCAGCAGCTACATACACCAACAGAAGCAGCAGCTACATACAGCAACAGGACCAGCAGCTTCATACACCAACAGAAGCAGCAGCTACATACACCAACAGGACCAGTAGCTACATACAGCAACAGGACTTAGCAGCGACATACACCAACAGGAGCAGCAGCTACATACACCAACAGGACCAGTAGCTACATACACCAACAGGACCAGTAGCTACATACACCAACAGGACCAGCAGCTTCATACACCAACAGAAGCAGCAGCTACATACACCAACAGGACCAGTAGCTTCATACACCAACAGGACCAGCAGCTACATACACCAACAGAAGCAGCAGCTACATACACCAACAGGACCAGTAGCTACATACAGCAACAGGACTTAGCAGCAACATACACCAACAGGAGCAGCAGCTACATACACCAACAGGACCAGTAGCTACATACACCAACAGGAGCAGCAGCTACATACACCAACAGGACCAGCAGCTTCATACACCAACAGGACCAGCAGCTACATACACCAACAGGACCAGCAGCTTCATACACCAACAGGACCAGCAGCTACATACACCAACAGAAGCAGCAGCTACATACACCAACACGACCAGCAGCTACATACACCAACAGGACCAGTAGCTTCATACACCAACAGGACCAGCAGCTACATACACCAACAGAAGCAGCAGCTACATACACCAACAGGACCAGCAGCTACATACACCAACAGGAGCAGCAGCTACATACAGCAACAGGAACAGCAGCTACATACACCAACAGAAGCAGCAGCTACATACACCAACAGGACCAGTAGCTACATACAGCAACAGGACTTAGCAGCAACATACACCAACAGGAGCAGCAGCTACATACACCAACAGGACCAGTAGCTACATACACCAACAGGACCAGTAGCTACATACACCAACAGGAGCAGCAGCTACATACACCAACAGGAGCAGTAGCTACATACACCAACAGGAGCAGCAGCTACATACACCAACAGGACCAGTAGCTACATACACCAACAGGACCAGTAGCTACATACACCAACAGGAACAGCAGCTACATACACCAACAGGACCAGTAGCTTCATACACCAACAGGACCAGTAGCTTCATACACCAACAGGACCAATAGCTTCATACACCAACAGGAGCAGCAGCTACATACACCAACAGGAGCAGCAGCTACATACACCAACAGGAGCAGTAGCTACAGCTACAGGAGCAGTAGAGAGCTGCCACCACTTGGAAGACAGACTACCAACCCCCTAGTGATTTAAATACGCTGGCCAGAGACGGTAATAGAAGCCCACCAAACTTAAATCACCATTTGCGCAAGAATTAGCATAGATCATCTGAGGGTATGTGATTACCCCCATGTCGCCGACCAGCGCGCGAGAGATGAAATAATGTTTTTCACTGTCTAATTATCTTAACTTCAAACGTCAGTCCTGAGTTGTGGATATACGTTGTGGCTGATGTGGTGACGTCACACCTCTTTATGTGGCGTTCGTAACATCGTTGATGTGTTGTGAACGTTTCGTAGCTTAATGAGATCGAATTGGGTTGATTATGTGGGATCGTGTGTATGAATGGGTTCGACTGACTGTTTCAGACACTGGATTTTGTGTACCTTTTCTTTTGGGGAGTTGATGCTATGCTGGCTTGTGTTGGTGAGGTGATCTGTTTCCTTCGAAGTCCACATATGGGGCTGGCTTCGAAGTCCACATATGGGGCTGGCTTCGAAGTCCACATATGGGGCTGGCTTCGAAGTCCACATATGGGGCTGGCTTCGAAGTCCACATATGGGGCTGGCTTCGAAGTCCACATACGGGGCTGGCTTCGAAGTCCTCATATGGGGCTCGCTTCGAAGTCCACAAATGGGGCTGGCTTCGAAGTCCGCATATGGGGCTGGCTTCGAAGTCCACATATGGGGCTGGCTTCGATGTCCACATATGGGGCTGGCTTCGAAGTTCGCATATGGAGCTGGCTTCGAAGTCCGCATATGGGGCTGGCTTCGAAATCCACATATGGGTCTGGCTTCGAAGTCCGCATATGGGGCTGGCTTCGAAGTCCACATATGGGTCTGGCTTCGATGTCCACATATGGGGTTGGCTTCGAAGTCCGCATCTGGGGCTGGCTTCGAAGTCCACATATGGGGCTGGCTTCGAAGTCCACACATGGGCTGGCTTCGAAGTCCACACATGGGGCTGCCCTCCACATGCAGGGGGTTTTAGACTCATTAAGTTTGAAGATGTGGAGCGGGTGAAGGGATTAATGTGTTGTCTGGTCCTAATATCGGTCTTGCCTCACTGCCGCTGTTTCTACTGCGTTCTTATTTCCGCTCGCTTATTCTCTTGCTTTATTGGCCCCTTCTCGACCTCTGCTTCGTTACCGCTAATGTTGCTTCTTACGTGGTGTGGCTCTTGTGTTTGAATGGCTCCTCTTGTAGAGCCTCTTATTCACTACTCTGTTACTCTATTGTATTCTCTCTATTCTTGTATTCTTTGGTTCTCATCTGGTTAACTTTATTGGCCGGGTTTCTAAGCTCCTTTTGGTCATTCCCTTAGCTCCGTCTCTCACTCTGGTTCACCCTCTCCCTCTCTCTCTTCTCTCATCACCTAACCCCATCCCCCCTTCCCTCCCCCCCCCCCAGAGTACCCACAATTCAACCCCGCACATCCATTGCTTGGTACCTCGTTCCCTTGACATTATCGCCTGCTCCCTGTGCCCTCTCATCCTTCCTCATTCCCACCCACCCCTGCTCCCATTTTTCTTCACCTCTTATCTCTCTCTCTCTCTCTCTCTCTCTCTCTCTCTCTCTCTCTCTCTCTCTCTCTCTCTCTCTCTCTCTCTCTCTCTCTCCCTCTCTCTCTCTCTTTTATCTCCTTATCATTTACTTCACGTTACTTGTTAGGTTGACGGAGTATTGCTTTTCTTTATTTCTACTGCTCTTGTGCCTCCTTTATTCCATTTTCTTTTCTTCTAATGTTTCTCGAATGAAGCGATGTTTGCGCTCTTTGGTTTTTACAGCATTTTCTCGCGCTTTCACTTCTCTTTTTTTCACCTTATTCTTCATGTTTTGTGTTTGTTATTTTTTACTTGTGTTTGTTTCAAGTTGGGCCGTGATGTTCTCTGTTCCTCCTCTTCCCTCCTTCATCCTCCTCCTTCTTATATCTACCTTCATTTGTCTTCTATCTTCCTTCTATTTCCTCTTTGAACTGCACCTCTTTCTTTGTGCATTCCTGCTGCTGCTTTCTGCTTGTACTGCTGCTGTTCTAAGCTTGAGCTGCTGTTGCTCTCTGCTTGTGCTGCTGCTGCTCTGTCCTTGTGCTGCTCCTGCTCTCTGCTTGTGCTGCTGCTGCTCTGTCCTTGTGCTGCTGCTGCTCTCTGCTTGTGCTGCTGTTGTTATTCATACAGCTGCTGTACTTTCGACTACAGCAACTTCAACTCAATCATTATACAATGTACAATTATGAAACTGCTCTCTCTCTCTTTCTCTCTCTTTCTCTCTCTCTCTCTCTCTCTCTCTCTCTCTCTCTCTCTCTCTCTCTCTCTCTCTCTCTCTCTCTCTCTCTCTCTCTCTTCCTACCCCCATCAATCACGAAACAGCTTTTCATCTTCTGTCTTATGATAGCTTCACATCCCATAAATCACACTCTGATTCATTTAATAATAAAGGCGTGTTTCACCTTCATAATTCACGGTCCCTCTTGTATCATTTGTGCTCTCACACGCCCAGTAGTGAAGAGGTGACGTGACGAGCTGCGTGCGTGTGTGTGTGTGTGCGTGTGTGTGTGTGCGTGTGTGTGTACTCACTTAATTGTGCTTGCGGGGGTTGAGCTTTGGCTCTTTGGTCCCGCCTCTTAACTGTCAATCAACTGGTGTACAGGTTCCTGAGCCTACTGGGCTCTATCATATCTACATTTAAAATTGTATATGGAGTCTGCCTCCACCACATCACTGCCTAATGCATTCCACCTGTTAACTACTCTGACACTGAAAAAGTTCTTCCTAACGTTACTGTGGCTCATGTGAATACTCAGTTTCCACTTGTGTCCCCTTGTTCGCGTACCACCAGTGTTGAATAGTTTATCCTTGTCTACCCGGTCGATTCCCCTGAGGATTTTGTAGGTAGTGATCATGTCTCCCCTTACTCTTCTGTCTTCCAGTGTCGTAAGGTACATTTCCCGCAGCCTTTCCTCGTAACTCATGCCTCTTAGTTCTGGGACTAGTCTAGTGCCATACCTTTGAACTTTTTCCAGCTTCGTCTTGTGCTTGACAAGGTACGGTGCTGGAGTTGCATACTCCAGGATTGGTCTTACATATGTGATAAACAAGGTTCTGAACGATTCCTTACACAGGTTTTTCAGGGCAGTTCTGATGTTAGCCAGCCTCGCATACGCCGCCGATGTTATTCTTTTTAAGTGGGCTTCAGGAGACAGGTTAAGTGTGATACCAACTCGTAGATCTTACTCTCTGTCCGTTTCGTAAAAGACTTCGTCTCCCATTCACTACCCTGTGTCTGGCCTCCTGTTCCATCCCTCCAGTTTCAATCCCTTACATTTACTTGGATTGAACTTTAGTAGCCATTTGCTGGATCATTCAATTTGTCTAGATCATCGTGTAGCCTCTTGTTATTTTCCTCTGTCCTAATCCTGAGAGGAAATAGTCTATTCCCTCTAGGAGATTGTATATATATATATATATATATATATATATATATATATATATATATATATATATATATATATATATATATATATATACATATATATATATATATATATATATATATATATATATATATATATATATATATATATATATATATATATATATATATATATATATATATATATATATATATATATGAAACAGGATAGGTCCAAGGACCATGAGGTACCACTGCCTGGCCTCAAGGTACCAGTGGTACCTCACCATGTTATAACCAAACTCTGTCATCGACAGAGCCAAGATATATGCACCAGTTATACAAAGGGTCTTTTATTAGTGCCTGAGATAATACTGAGAAGTTGGAAAGCAAGACAAAGTCCTGAGCATCTCCTCGGATTATCCTGCGTGTTGTGAGGGACTTAATAAATATGAGGGAGCCTCATAACCCTCAGCGTCAGTGGTCGTGTCTTGAAATTAATGGTTGAATTAGTATACTGATCCTTACGCAAGCCCACCTTACCTGCCTCTCATCACCACCTTGCTGCCTCTCACCAACTCCTCACCTATCTCTCACCAACCCCTCACATATCTCTCACCAACTCCTCACCTATCTCTCACCAACCCCTCACATATCTCTCACCAACTCCTCACCTATCTCTCACCAACCTCTCACCTATCTCTCACCCATCTCTCACCACCACCACCTTGGGGTATCACACTGCTCACAAATCTTTCATCTTCGCCAAGAGACTCTTAAAAGATTCTCCCCAAAGACTCACACGATATATCCATGCCCAGATCTTTGGCGCAGGACGGGGGATCGAACCCCCGCCTTCAAGGCTCTGCCATGCGAGGCGTCCATGATGCCAAATTCTGAGTATAAACGGAGTTTTACCGGAGGCAGGTGTATGTAGTTCACAGGAGCGGCTCTGGGAAGGGGGGCAGGGGGGGGGGGGTCTATCGCGTGGTGTGTGGTGAGTGAGTTTTGTTTTAGGTGAATCTGACGATTGGGCTTACAGATAGAGGGAGGTGGGGGGGGGGGGGGAAAGCGAGCGTGCTCCGTGACAGTAAACAAGGGGGATTTACGAGTACCTCTGATTGGCTGCTTTTTGGTGTGAATGTATTCCCTGCTTTATGGGGGGTGGAGGCTGCGAGCTGTTTATCTCCATGTTCTGGGGGGGGGGGGGTAGATGGTGTGGGGTTGTGGGGGGGGGGAGTAGATGTGTAGTAGTTAAGAGTGTGACCTGTCGTAGTTCACTAATGACTCTACGAGGTGGTGTCTGCAGAAGTTAGAGTAGTTTGCTGGGTTGGATATTTTATTATTATTATTATTTTTTGGGCTGAGGTAGAGCCTGGGGTAGACGACTTCTGACACCAGTTAGGAGGCTCGAAACGCTCTTTTCCATAGCTTATGGAAAGGAACTTATGCTCCTTTCCATAACACGGTACGAGCCGGTCGGCCGAGCGGACAGCACGCGGGGTTTCTGATCCTGTGGTCCTGGGTTCGATCCCAGGCGCCGGCGAGAAACAATGGGCAAAGTTTCTTTCACCCTATGCCCCTGTTACCTAGCAGTAAAATACGTACTTGGGTGTTAGTCAGCTGCCACTGGCTGCTTCCAGGAGGTGGAGGCCTGGTCGAGGACCGGGCCGCGGGGACACTAAAAGCCCCGAAATCATCTCAAGATAACCTCAAGATAATGGTAAGCCCTAGCCTTACCCTCACTAGCTTCCCCCTGGAACACGACCCGCGAATAAGGTTTACGACCAGGTAGCCAATTACAGCTCGCCGGATAGAATCGAGTAGTTAATGATTGGCGGCCAGCCAATCCTCCCTAGCTAGGGACCCAGAGTATCATCTTAATATGGCAGAAACAGGAAATATATTGTATTCCTGTAGTGAAGCGAGAATAGAAGTGTGAATACGGTTCAGAGGAGTAATTACGAACCTCTCCCAAACCTTCTGACATGACATTACAGACAGGGCATTCACACCGTCCTGATCTACTGTGAACAACTCCTTGAGGTCAACTATCTACGGGGCTCACCATAGCCCGTGCTACTTGGAACTTTTTGTTCCAGGGTAGCGAATCTTTAACAACAACAACAACAACCTTGAGGTCACCTGTGGAACCAGTAATACCAGTACAGTGTTACCTGTGACCATTAATACCACGTAAATAATACCCATTGTAACCATTAATACTCAACGCCATCTATGTTCCGTGTACAGAGTTGAGTAAAGGATCCATGAATACTTCTGAACACAGAGTTACGACTCGTGTGATATATATATATATATATATATATATATATATATATATATATATATATATATATATATATATATATATATATATATATCCATCAACGACAACAAAAACAGGTGAATATTGTTCATACAATAATCACCGTTTAATACCGTTTCGAGATACCGTCTCGAAACGGTATTAAACGGTATTTAATACCGTTCTGCTGTTTCGAGATTATGTAAATGAAGTTCCCTGTCAATAATAAAGGTTTTGATTATTGTAATGCGGTGTTGGGCGAGGGAGCAGTGAGGTGTGAGGTACTGTGGTGAGTGGCAGCAGTGAGGTGTGAGGTACTGTGGTGAGTGGCAGCAGTGAGGCAGTGACGAAGGCGACCAACGTCCCCCAGCAGTGACGTCCAACGACCGTCACTGCTGGGGGAGTGTTAGCAAAGGTGCTAGAGGAGTGCCCCAGGACCTCTCCAGAGGAGGGTTACTTTGAGGTGCTTCCGGGGCTTAGCGTCCCCGCGGCCCGGTCGTCGACCAGGCTTGCTCTGGCTCCTTATTCCCACATTTGATAGCAGCAGTATCCGATGTATGTGTAATACATATAGTTTACCTTGTGATTAATTAATATTATGTGGAAGAAGTATATGTAGATAATATTAGTATAATAATATGTGGAATAATTGCAGTAGCAAGAAAGAAGAAATTATCAGGGAAAAGCGCCATGCCATTACGACTATATAGCACTTGGAAGAAGTCAGGATAAGGATTTGGGATGGGACGGGGGAAAGAAATAGGTGCCCAACCTCTTGGACGGTCGGGGATTGAACGCCGACCTGCATGAAGCGAGACCGTCGCGCTACCGTCCAGCCCAAGTAGACTGTAGAGCGACATTGTACTTTCACATTGTACAAGATGAAATGAATTTCCGGGGAGCGCCATCGCCGTTGCAACGTTCGCCATTGAACAAGTTCCAAGTAGCACGGGCTATGGTGAGCCCGTAGTGCACTTACCTGGCACAGGAGCGGGGCAAGTAGTACGGGCTATGGTGAGCCCGTAGTGGACTTACCTGCCACAGGAGCAGGGCAAGTAGCACGGGCTATGGTGAGCCCGTAGTGGACTTACCTGACACAGGAGCGGGGCAAGTAGCACGGGCTATGGTGAGCCCGTAGTGGACTCACCTGGCACAGGAGCGGGGCAAGTAGCACGGGCTATGGTGAGCCCGTAGTGGACTCACCTGACACAGGAGCGGGGCAAGTAGCACGGGCTATGGTGAGCCCGTAGTGGACTCACCTGACACAGGAGCGGGGCAAGTAGCACGGGCTATGGTGAGCCCGTAGTGGACTCACCTGACACAGGAGCGGGGCAAGTAGCACGGGCTATGGTGAGCCCGTAGTGGACTCACCTGACACAGGAGCGGGGCAAGTAGCACGGGCTATGGTGAGCCCGTAGTGGACTCACCTGACACAGGAGCGGGGCAAGTAGCACGGGCTATGGTGAGCCCGTAGTGGACTCACCTGACACAGGAGCGGGGCAAGTAGCACGGGCTATGGTGAGCCCGTAGTGGACTCACCTGACACAGGAGCGGGGCAAGTAGCACGGGCTATGGTGAGCCCGTAGTGGACTCACCTGGCACAGGAGCGGGGCAAGTAGCACGGGCTATGGTGAGCCCGTAGTGGACTCACCTGACACAGGAGCGGGGCAAGTAGCACGGGCTATGGTGAGCCCGTAGTGGACTCACCTGACACAGGAGCGGGGCAAGTAGCACGGGCTATGGTGAGCCCGTAGTGGACTCACCTGACACAGGAGCGGGGCAAGTAGCACGGGCTATGGTGAGCCCGTAGTGGACTCACCTGACACAGGAGCGGGGCAAGTAGCACGGGCTATGGTGAGCCCGTAGTGGACTCACCTGACACAGGAGCGGGGCAAGTAGCACGGGCTATGGTGAGCCCGTAGTGGACTCACCTGACACAGGAGCGGGGCAAGTAGCACGGGCTATGGTGAGCCCGTAGTGGACTCACCTGACACAGGAGCGGGGCAAGTAGCAAATGTTCCCACTTTTATTATGATAATTCCCGTCACTGTGACTTAACCAGAGCGTCGATAACCCCAGCAATAAGTGACTAGATCATTACGTCAATTGTCACAATTCGTAATTGCTCGGTGCTTTATTACTCGCAGTAAAAATAATAATGTGAAGGTTGATTTCATACGGATAGATCCAAGTAAATATTTTCAGTCCAATGTGTTGGATAATCTAATACCGACCTTAAGTACGCTATGTACAGATCCTAGAATGGCTCTAACCGGCAGAGTTCCTCTTTAATTAAGCCTCTGGAGTTCACGTCCATTTAGCTAACTAGGAAACTATGCATAGGGAACACGGCGGGAAGCAGAGGTCACGCAGGTAATGACAGCCACGTCAACGATGTGTTGGTAGAGACTGTCAATCATGGCAGGTAAATAACCCAGGCATGACACGTCGAGTAACGACAACCTACTCTTTTACCGGTAAACTCATCTCCCTGCTCACTATTACCTACTCTTTTACCGGTAAACTCATCTCCCTGCTCACTACAACCCCTCATTTGCAGGGGTTCCTGAGTGCGGTCTTCCTCTAATGGATCACTTTATTATGCTTTACCACAAACATCGCTCTCTTCGGGGGATTCGAACCCACTATATCACGTCTTCCATGAATAATTGTAAACATAGAGTTACGACTCGTGTGATATATCCCTCAAGGATATATATACAAAGTGATTATTGTAATTACTGATCTGCTGTGTTGAGGGTATGTGAGTGACGGTCCTGGCCGTCTGTGTTGCCTTCTGTAGCTCACTGAGGCTGGAAGTGTACAGGTATGGTACATTCGGCCTCGCTTCACCCGTCTCACCATCGCCCATGCTAACATATAAGGTCACGCCAGACTGTACCACGGGCACGGGAGACATCTCCCGTCAGGCAGGGTGCAGTCGCACCTCCCAAGATCTCCAGTATCATCTCTTGATACTGGTAATGGCTCAAAAGGGCCACCACTTACGGGCTATTCATGCCCGTGCCACCTTTTGGGTGGCTTAATTTTCATCAATCAGTACTACGCACACATTTAGCACCGCTCCTATGCCAGGTAAGTCCACTACGGGCTCACCATAGCCCGTGCTATTTGCCCCGTTCCTGTGCCAGGTAAGTCCACTACGGGCTCACCATAGCCCGTGCTACTTGCCCCGTTCCTGTGCCAGGTAAGTCCACTACGGGCTCACCATAGCCCGTGCTACTTGCCCCCGCTCCTGTGCCAGGTAAGTCCACTACGGGCTCACCATAGCCCGTGCTACTTGCCCCGCTCCTGTGCCAGGTAAGTCCACTACGGGCTCACCATAGCCCGTGCTACTTGGAACTTGTTCCGAGTAGCTGAATCTATAACAACAACAACAACGTTACACCTGATCATGTAGTTTATTTTCGTTGATCTACTGCATGCTGGGGAAATTATTTAGGGACATATATTATTTAACAGATTAGATAAGGATGTTTTTTTTGCTAACAAAGGTTCGAGAAGTTTGGAGTCGACCTCAGGCACATGGCATCTAAGAGATATCTAAGAACGGTTTATTAATATATTTATATATTAATAAATATTTATATTAATATATTTATATATTAATAAACCGTTTAATATATTTATATATTAATATTAATTATTTAATATTAATTAAAATATATAATTTTACGGTTTATTAATTCAAGTGTTGAGTTTCTGTTTGTCACTTAAACCTCTGGATGAATGCCAGTGAGCAGTTAATTGACCAATAAGTTGAAGTTGTTAGACAAGTCTATTAGACGTATGTTGAACAGACCACACACTACAAGGTGAAGGGACGACGACGTTTCGGTCAGTCCTGGACCATTCTCAAGTCGATCGACTTGATCTCAAGTCACAATCGACTTGAGAATGGTCCAGGACGGACCGAATCGTCGTCCCTTCACCTTCTAGTGTGTGGTCTGGTCAACATACTTTAGTCCTGTTATTTTGACTCATCGCCTGCATATTAGACGTATCGTCCTCGAATGATACGTCTTATCTTGTTAATGGTCATTTCAACGACTATCGTCCCATAATCTGTGACTATCTGTCTGGATCTTTGGTCGACAGAAACGTGTATGGAAGAGAGGAACTTAGATGACAGATCAGGTACTAAGATGACTGTCAAACAGGTGTGTTATAGTGAGACTTTCTGGCAGGAAGTGACAGGAGAGGCCTGGTCGGAGACCGGGCCGCGGGGCTATCGATCCCCCGGAAGCTACACAAGGTAGGTAGAGGTAGGAAACCTCAGTGGAGCTCCGGTTCACTATTAACATGGCTCTTCTGATGGGTTTCAACACTGGAATGAACACTGGAGTGAACACTGGAGTGAACAAGGGGTTCAGAAGTGAACCCCTTGTTCACTCCAGTGAACTCTGTTATTTACCATTTCGGTGTTCATTAGTAACACATACGGCGTTGTTATACATGTGGTTGAATTTTCCTCGGTGTATTTCAGATGTTATCAGTCTTGTTAAGTCATTCAGGATATTAGTGAATTTCTTTAGGAAGATTTAAACTTTTTTTTTTTTTTCCAAACTCCCCACAAAAATGTGTATGACCCCAGAGTATAATATTAGGAATCCCTTTCATATCTTGAAGACGTAATCTGTTTCTCTCGCAAACTTTGTGATCGTCTAGTGATATTTGACTAATATCAGCTACCAAGCCCCTCTCTCTCTCCTGACTTTCTTTCATCTCTCTCTTCCTTTCTTTCATCTCTCTCTCTTCCATCCCTCCCATCTGCATCAGAATTCTCTCTTGTAATTACGTTTGTACTTTACAGACCTTCAGACGGGAGGCCTATCAGAGACCGGGCCGCGGGGACATTGATTCCCGGAACCAACACCAAGTAGATATATCATGTAATGTAGTCGCACGTGGCGCAATGTTTGTCAACAAACCAATGTGTTGTGTTTGTAAACATATATCTTATCAGTCTTCCTTAGACAGCTTCCTTAAGGACTGATAAGAGTGTCTCGTGTATAATTAAAGGTCCCATTACTACCAGTAATAATATAGTCCCCCCCGCCCCCCCCCTGGCGTGCATGACAAGTCCCCCACACCAATGATGAGTGCTTGAGAAGCACTCAGAGGAGAAGTTTGGTGCTTAAATTCAAGTTCAAGTGCGTTTATTGAGACAATAAGATACATTTCAAAGGGACAGCGTATCTTAGGCTCTTTCTACCCTCCATGACGTGTAAGATAGTCCGTATAGGCCTACCTCAGCCCCATCCCAGTCCCCAGCTGTGTATTAATGTCTGTAGGTTAGATTAGCATTTTAAAAGCACTACAATCACCTTCTGTGGTTGATTGTTCAATAAATCACTGAATTATATGTTTAACAGATCACTAACCCTGTCCATGGAGGAGAGAAGAAAATGTATATATGCTGGTTAGCATTGTAAATGTCTGGCCACGTCTGTGGTAGAAAATGTATATATGCTGGTTAGCATTGTAAATGTCTGGCCACGTCTGTGGCAGAAAATAATAATAATAAAGTCCTCAGCTGTCTGAGCGTAGGTGCCACGTCTCCATACAGTGGTGCCCTTACACCTAATACGAGCAGATTTACGCCCGAAATGCGTAATTCTGATTGGCCCATGAGAAGTCAATGAAAAATCAGGAATGGATTAAGCGCCTATGTCCCAAGAGGAGGCCATCTCTAGCATCCTTAGAACCCATCGATATAGTCTCCTGCGGCTTTGACAAGTTCACTAACTGTTCAAGAAAGTCACCAGCTATAAGGGGCAAGAGCAGTACTACCCTCGAAGGTAAGGTGTGTGTGTGTGTGTGTGTGTGTGTGTGTGTGTGTGTGTGTGTGTGTGTGTGTGTGTGTGTGTGTGTGTTTACTAGTTGTGTTTTTTGCGGGGGTTGAGCTTTGCTCTTTCGGCCCGCCTCTCAACTGTCAATCAACTGTTTACTAACTACTTTTTTTTTGTTTTTTGTTTTTTCCCACACACACACACACACCAGGAAGCAGCCCGTGACAGCTGATTAACTCCCAGGTACCTATTTACTGCTAGGTAACAGGGGCACTTAGGGTGAAAGAAACTTTGCCCATTTGTTTCTGCCTCGTGCGGGAATCGAACCCGCGCCACAGAATTACGAGTCCTGCGCGCTATCCACCAGGCTACGAGGCCCCTAATTATCCCTATAATTATTATTATTGTGTGTATGTGTATGTGTGTGTGTGTGTGTACTCACCTATATGTACTCACCTATATGTGCTTGCAGGATCGAGCATTGACTCTTGGATCCCGCCTTTCGAGCATCGGTTGTTTACAGCAATGACTCCTGTCCCATTTCCCTATCATACCTGGTTTTAAAATTATGAATAGTATTTGCTTCCACAACCTGTTCCTGAAGTGCATTCCATTTCCCCACTACTCTCACGCTAAAAGAAAACTTCCTTACATCTCTGTGACTCATCTGAGTTTCAAGCTTCCATCCATGTCCTCTCGTTCTGTTACTATTCCGTGTGAACATTTCGTCTATGTCCACTCTGTCAATTCCTCTGAGTATCTTATACGTTCCTATCATGTCCCCCCTCTCCCTTCTTCTTTCTAGTGTCGTAAGGCACAGTTCCCTCAGGCGCTCTTCATACCCCATCCCTCGTAGCTCTGGGACGAGTCTCGTTGCAAACCTCTGAACCTTTTCCAGTTTCATTATATGCTTCTTCAGATGGGGACTCCATGATGAGGCGGCATACTCTAAGACTGGCCTTACGTAGGCAGTGTAAAGCGCCCTAAATGCCTCCTTACTTAGGTTTCTGAATGATGTTCTAACTTTTGCCAGTGTAGAGTACGCTGCTGTCGTTATCCTATTAATATGTGCCTCAGGAGATAGATTAGGTGTTACGTCCACCCCCAGGTCTCTTTCACGCGTCGTTACAGGTAGGCTGTTCCCCTTCATTGTGTACTGTCCCTTTGGTCTCCTATCTCCTAGTCCCATTTCCATAACTTTACATTTGCTCGTGTTGAATTCTAGTAGCCATTTCTCTGACCATCTCTGCAATCTGTTCAGGTCCTCTTGGAGGATCCTGCAATCCTCATCTGTCACAACTCTTCTCATCAACTTTGCATCATCCGCAAACATCGACA
>NC_091157.1:49666347-49688847 GCF_040958095.1 Procambarus clarkii
CTTAAGAATTTTACTACCCAGAATGTGTTGATAGAATAAAATGAGATAGTGAATAATAATGAAATAAAGACAAGTAAATTCGAGGAATCCTGGGTCGATTCCTAGGCGGGACAGCACGTTTCTTTTCACATAATGCACCTGTTCACCTAGCAGTAAATATAGGTATCTTCTTGAGGTTATCTTGAGATGATTTCGGGTGCTTAGCGTCCCCGCGGCCCGGTCCTCGACCAGGCCTCCTTTTTGTTACACCCACCTCCCCCACAGGAAGCAACCCGTAGCAGCTGTCTAACTCCCAGGTACCAATTTACTGCCAGGTGAACAGATGCATCAGTGTCACAGCCTCCACAGGTGGCACTTGTGTTAGAGTGCCATAATCTAAGCACCTCGCATCAGGGGCCCATTGTGTTTTGTTAAAGATGTTTATTGTTTGTTGTTTGTGGTACTTGTAATGTTTGAATGTTTCTGCTGATTAGTTTCCAAGATAATTTCCGCTGGCGAAGCCCCAGCTTCCTGTCTTGGGGGTGACTTGTGTCTTGTTAGGAGTTAGAGAAGAATCTTGTGGCCAGAGGAGTGGAGAAAGGGTTGTCTCAGCCCCAGCTCAGTCTCCTTCAAAGACCCTTCTTAGGTGTCTTGAGTCCTCTCAGCCAGAGAGGACTCAAGGACTCTTAAGTCCTTAGACTCGAACCCCAGGGTGTTGATAAATATATTATAACTGGGAGGTGCACGCCCGTGTCCCGCGGTGGAGGTTATTGGGCTTGTTTTATTGTAATTATGAGGCGTTAGTTAAGCCGTTGTCATCACAACAGATATTGTTGTTAATTGTTGTAAATATCTCTGTGTGGTTTGGGTGTTTGGGGGGTTCATTTGGTCCGTTTTGTGGTGTGTTGTTTGTGCTGTGTGGTTGTTTGTGGTGTTTTGTTGCTTGTGTTGACCAGACCACACACTAGAAAGTGAAGGGACGACGACATTTCGGTCCGTCCTGGTCCATTCTCAAGTCGACTGTTCGGTTGTTGATATTCTCTGACGGTGTAGAATTTCTTGAGGCTTGAATAGTTGTTTTCGAGTCTGTGTTTATCAATACGTAACTATGCTGGTTGGCATATGCTTGCTGAATGGACAGTTGGACAGCGGACATTTCCGTCTGTAATGTGGAGGCGTCATGAGTCACTCTCTGGCTAATGGGACAGGAGGAGTAGACAGCTGCTGCTACAAGGGTAGAGTGTTGGTCAAGAGAGCCATCAGTGTAGTGTAATTACCCAAGTGTAGGCACAGCCCCGCTCCTGTGCCAGGTAAGTCCACTACGGGCTCACCATAGCCCGTGCTACTTGCCGCGCTCCTGCGCCGGGTAAGTCCACTACGGGCTCACCATAGCCCGTGCTACTTGGAACTTGTTCCGAGTAGCTGAATCTATAACAACAACAATACCCAAGTGTAGTGTAAGTGTAGTGTAAGTGTGTTGAGGGGTAGAGTGTGGGTACTGAGACCAGGGCTTCCAGCTTACACAGATACTGCAGCTGATTCATGATTTTTATATCATGTATTTTGATTTTGATCTTATATCATGTATTTTGATTTTGATACACCTCCTTGATTTATTTTGACAGATTTAATCTCTGCGGCGCGGCACGAGCCCCCTAGGTACTCACCTAGATGTGCTTGCGGGGTTGAGCTCTGGCTCTTTGGGCCCGCCTCTCAACTGTCAATCAACTGGTGTACAGTCGAGCCGATCTTGTGTTTAGAATCATCAAGTTTGGCCTGCGGGCTGTTTTTTACTTCGTGTATCTTTGTTTGCTTGTCGAAGGTGAGTGGGCTACGGAACACCTAGAGGTCTGATTTGTTTTGTTTATGCAAGAGAGAGAGAGAGAGAGAGAGAGAGAGAGAGAGAGAGAGAGAGAGAGAGAGAGAGAGAGAGAGAGAGAGAGAGAGAGAGAGAGAGAGAGAGAGAGAGAGAGACAGACAGACAGACAGACAGACAGACAGACAGACAGACAGAGAGAGAGAGACAGACAGACAGACAGACAGACAGAGAGAGAGAGAGAGAGAGAGAGAGAGAGACAGACAGACAGACAGACAGACAGACAGACAGACAGACAGACAGACAGACAGACAGACAGAGAGAGAGAGAGAGAGAGAGAGAGAGAGAGAGAGAGGAGGAAAACAATGGCCCTTTTCTTTTGAGTCGAAGTGTTTGTGTACTCTATCCCATGTAGTCGAGGATGGAACACGTGGGAGAGCTTCAAGAACACGACCCGTGGGAGAGCTTCAAGAACACGGACGGTTTTGAGGAACGGAAGAACAACCTGTTCACTACCTGTTCTCTCCAACGCCAACCTCCTCATATGCCAGACATTCTAACTCCACATTCGAGACAAAAGAACAAAAAACAAACAAGTGACATACGAACCGTAACATCAAGGGTGCGCGCGACATTTCCGCTATCAATTAGTGTCGCGCATGTCACCCCGACGCTCAACGCGGATGCGAGCGAGACGTACGACCGCGAGCGAGACGTACGACGCTCGTAAGTTCCGCTGAGTGTCGTAACTTCGCAAAACGGTGAGAATAGCGGCAGAAAATTTTAATCTATATTTATATATATATATATATATATATACATATATATATATATATATATATATATATATATATATATATATATATATATATATATATATACATATATATATATATATATATATATATATATATATATATATATATATATATATATATATATATATATATATATATATGTCTCTCCTACTTTGACAGGGTATGATAGCTGCTATAGAAACTAGTGTGCTATTAAGCACTTAATCACTGAAGGGGATTAAGATGCTGTTACAAGCTCAGGTTATAGTTACAATCACATACATTGTATAACTGATGCATAACATAGCCAATCTTGGGTACAAGTCCAATATATCATCAAGTGTTCCAGTACTCATATAGTAACTACAGAGTTCAGCATACCTCAGCCCAGGAGGGCGAAAGTCAGTCAGTATGGGACATTCTACAATATAATGTTCAAGAGAGTGCATGTTTTCTCTTTCACAAAGTTGACACATTGTGTACTCGACATTTGGGTTTTGAGAAAGCTGCCAGATACGTCTATATCCCAGGCGTATTCTGGCCACTATAACATCACATTGCCGGGTTCTTGTTCTATTAGTCCCATATGTGAATATTTTGAGTCGTGTGTAAACCGTTTTTCATTCATAAACAAAGGGGGGGGGGGGGGGTTGGCGGGTGCATGGAATGGTCTTTGTTTATGAGGACGGGCTGAAGTAGCGAGTGACTTCCCCGATGACCCGGAGTGCATTTGTGCGGCTTTACGAAGCCCTTCTTCACGCTGAAGGAGACATGGCAGACTAAACAGTCCCCCGGGGGCTTCATACGTCACTAGTGTGTTTACCCTAAGTGGAGAGCTTCGTACACCCGTGTGCCGTACACCCGTGTGCCGTAATGCTGAGTGTGTCCGCACATTGTACCCCGCCAAACACACGCCGAAACTACGACGTTGGTACAACGTTCGAACAAGTTTTAACACCTCCTAACCAGTTATAACAATCAATATAGCAAGTTGTAACAACGTTCTAACACGTCATAAATACGTTAAGCCAAGATGTAACAACTTTATTACAAGTTGTAGCAAACGGAAAATAGAGACAGTTTCGGTTTGTGTTTCCAGAAGTGGCACTTATGGAGGCCATTTTTGGCTCATGACAAGATACAGATCTTTCATTTCTGCTGGTGCCTGCCCCTGTGGGTACCCCAGAGTAGTGAGGAGGTAAACAATGAAGCGAAAGCCTGCCCATGTGGGTACTCAAGAAAGTAAACAAGAGAGATCTGAGGCTACATATAACGGGTAGCGAGTAGCACATCCGTAAGATGTAGTTGTTTAAGATTCAGCTACCCAGAACGCAATATCCATGCAGCACGGGCTATGGTGATCCCGTAAACACCTTTCCATAAGACCCAGAATCATGCCAGGTAATGACACAGGGATCACCTGAGCTGTCAATTTAGGCGTCACACAGGAATAAGACCACCAGTGGGGGATGGGAACACGCCTTACGGGATCACCATAGACCGTGCTACTTGAAACTTTATGTTCTGAGTAGCTGAATCTAAAACCACGATGGGATCACGTGATTGTGCGTACACTTGTCACGCATGCCTGACAGCTGAGTGGGCAGCGCTTCGGATTCGTAGTCCTGAGGTTCCGGGTTCGATCCCCGGTGGAGGCGGAAACTAATGCGCAGAGTTTCTTTCACCTTCATGCCCCTGTTCACCAAGCAGTAAATAGGTAGCTGGGAGTTAGACAGCTGCTACGGGCTGCTTCCTGGGGGTGTATAACATAACGGAGGACCGGTGGAGAACCGGGCCGCGGGGACGCTAAGCCCCCGAAATCTTCTCAAAATAACCTCAAGAAGATGCCTAAACACCTGCATGCCACAGCCACATTCACCACAGGTTATCTTGTGGTTATCTTGAGATGATTTCGGGGGCATAGCAAGTCACCACAACTGGGGCCTGACTGAGACATTCCCGAGTGTACTCAACCTCCAAACAATATGTACTATGACTAGATATTTGTTGGTCTTTAGCATATGCAAAGATACACTGTTCCACTACGCACGTCACAGCCCACACTTGTGGGACAGTTGAGGGCCGTGAACAGGTGTGTTCCCTCCCCTCAGACTCACACACACACTCACACAAACACTCACTCACACAAACACTCACTCACACAAACACTCACTCACACACTCCCACACACACACACTCTCACACACAAACACACACTCCCACACACACACTCACACACACACTCTCACACACACACACACACACACTCTCACACAAACACACACTCCCACACACACACTCACACACACACTCTCACACACACACACACTCACACACGCGCGTGCGTGAAAGTGAGAGCAAATAATAATAATAAGGAAGTTCCACGAGAAAGTAGAATAGCAAAAATAATTATAAGAACAACGCAATTCCAAAAATTACCACCGTCAGTAGGAAACACAGAGAAGCAGCGTGGCACAGACGCAGTATAGAAATATTCAAATTCAAATTCAGTACATACATACAAGAGGTAATACAAACATTGATGAATTTATAGATAGAGCTAGTACATACAATGCCTAAAGCCACTATTACGCAAAGCGTTTCGGGCAAGTCCTTAATCCTATGGTCCCTGGAATACGATCCCCTGCCGCGAAGAATCGTTTTTTCATCCAAGTACACATTTTACTGTTGCGTTAAACAGAGGCTACAGTTAAGGAATTGCGCCCAGTAAATCCTCCCCGGCCAGGATACGAACCCATGACATAGCGCTCGCGGAACGCCAGGCGAGTGTCTTACCACTACACCACGGAGACTGCTAAATATATGGAACAGCGCAGCATGACCAAGCATCCGCAACAGGATTTTCGAAATGGAGGAATGTGGAGATGCGGAGAAAGTTGGACCTGACACCAAAGGCTTGGAGGAAAGCTCCCCGCAACAGCAGGCCACACACACACTAGAAGGTGAAGGGACGACGACGACGTTTCGGTCCGTCCTGGACCATTCTCAAGTCGATTTCTTCAGGATTTGTGATTCGAGACCATTCTCAATCGACTTGAGAATTCGGTCCAGGACGGACCGAAACGTCGTCGTCTCTTCGCCTTCTAGTGTGTGGTCTGGTCAACACGTTATTGTGACTCATCGCCTGCAGCAGACCACAATCACGCGGAGGAGTGTCTGCGGCATACCCACAGCCACAGCAGACTAACCACAGCCACAGCAGACTAACCACAGCCACAGCAGACTAACCACAGCCACAGCAGACTAACCACAGCCACAGCAGACTAACCACAGCCACAGCAGACTAACCACAGCCACAGCATACTAACCACAGCCACAGCAGACTACCCACAGCCACAGCAGACTAACCACAGCCACAGCAGACTAACCACAGCCACAGCAGACTAACCACAGCCACAGCAGACTAACCACAGCCACAGCAGACTAACCACAGCCACAGCAGACTAACCACAGCCACAGAGACAAACCACAGCCACAGCAGACTAACCACAGCCACAGCATACTAACCACAGCCACAGCAGACTACCCACAGCCACAGCAGACTAACCACAGCCACAGCATACTAACCACAGCCACAGCATACTAACCACAGCCACAGCAGACTAACCACAGCCACAGCATACTAACCACAGCCACAGCAGACTACCCACAGCCACAGCAGACTAACCACAGCCACAGCAGACTAACCACAGCCACAGCAGACTAACCACAGCCACAGCAGACTACCCACAGCCACAGCAGACTAACCACAGCCACAGCAGACTAACCACAGCCACAGCAGACAAACCACAGCCACAGCAGACTAACCACAGCCACAGCAGACTAACCACAGCCACAGCAGACTACCCACAGCCACAGCAGACTAACCACAGCCACAGCAGACTACCCACAGCCACAGCAGACTAACCACAGCCACAGCAGACTACCCCACAGCCACAGCAGACTAACCACAGCCACAGCAGACTACCCACAGCCACAGCAGACTACCCACAGCCACAGCAGACTAACCACAGCCACAGCAGACTAACCACAGCCACAGCAGACTAACCACAGCCACAGCAGACTAACCACAGCCACAGCAGACTAACCACAGCCACAGCAGACTAACCACAGCCACAGCAGACTAACCACAGCCACAGCAGACTAACCACAGCCACAGCAGACTAACCACAGCCACAGCAGACTAACCACAGCCACAGCAGACTAACCACAGCCACAGCAGACTAACCACAGCCACAGCAGACTAACCACAGCCACAGCAGACTAACCACAGCCACAGCAGACTACCCACAGCCACAGCATACTAACCACAGCCACAGCAGACTAACCACAGCCACAGCAGACTAACCACAGCCACAGCAGACTACGTTTACACTCACCCGGGCGCGTCTCAAGCCAACTAGTGCCCCTAGCAACAATAGACTTAAGACACACACAGACACAGGAGGCGTCTGAAGCATAAAGTGTTGGGGAGATCGCAAGTATCCTCCGACGGCTCCGGCAACAACATCGCGCGCCGATCTGTTCATTAATTCCGGGGTGGTAGAGGGAGCGAGGCTGCGGCCGTCGCCATAACCAACCGCAGAAGCAGGGCCTCGGGTGTTGGATGGGACTAGCGGGCGACGATGCGTTCTCCAGCCCACAATATACGACGATGAATGGCCCACTACCACCAGGGGGATGGGCGCCCCCACCAGGGGGATGGGCGCCCCACCTGGGGGATTGGCGCCCCCACCTGTTCCCCCCCCTCGCTAAACTCTACGTAACAAATATATCTGAAGGGTGTTTTTAAATGATTTAGGAACGCGTTGTCTATGTTTAACTCTGTGCCTCTCGTAAGGTGCTCTTTAGCCCTATCACTGCTCACCTATTTTCGGCAAAAACGTCTTGGTGCAATTGTCAAGGACATAATTTTGTTATTTTTACAAATGTTCAGGTAAATTTAATGTCAAAATGTTTATAAAGTCAACTATTTCCATTTCAAAACACAAATAGTAATGAAAACATTAAAAAACATTAAAATATAGCCAAATTAAAAAACAAAAAGCACAACTCTCTGAGCGCCTAAAGGCGCTTTGCGCAGTGCAGTGGTTAGTGTAAACATTCCATGCCTTGATACAACTCACCATCAAACTAGCACAAATATAGATTTAGTGTTTATATAGACGTGACGTGATATCAACCCCAAATAACAATTATATTTGTACAACACATGTACGATACAATTCGTGATATACAAACACACGAATATCAGTCTTGTGACACATCGCCTGCACACGAAT
The DNA here is from genome assembly GCF_040958095.1 of Procambarus clarkii. Lineage (NCBI taxonomy): Eukaryota > Metazoa > Arthropoda > Malacostraca > Decapoda > Cambaridae > Procambarus > Procambarus clarkii. The sequence continues at coordinate 49,674,243 of NC_091157.1, forward strand.
ATAAGACAAGGCTTTTACTTATAGTCACGGGAATACGCACACGAAAACAAACCAACATTGGAGCCTCGATACAGGCACACACACACATAAATGCATTACGGTAGTGGAGGCCCGGCCAGATTAGATTATTGAGGAATACAAGCGTACACAGGGGCCACCCCATCGTGGAGATTGCCTCAGTCATGCTTGAGGGCGCGGCATTGAGGGTGAGGGAGCCAGCTTCCTACCTCACACTATTTCTCTTGCTGGAAACACACTAATGGCCACAACGACAACCTGTCCTCTTAAAAATAACGTCGCTTTTGGCCGTTTACCAATATGGCCGAAAGTGGACGTAATTTGAAAATGAAAAAAACAAAATGAAAATATATTTGAGATTTTTGTTCAACAATAGTTAGTTAAGGGTCCTCTGATAAGTTAGTTAGACAGGAAATTCTCATAAAGTTTCAAAACGTTATGAAAAACGTGAATTGAAAGTTTCCTCTCCTAACCTTTCCGAGTGGGCCGGACGACTCAAACAGAAAACGGGACAGTACGTCACTTTCGTGAGCCGATTTCATTTCAAATTACGTCCACTTTTGGCCATAGCGCGCATACCAGCCAAAAGCGACGTTATTTTTAAGAGGACGGGTTGCTACTGTATCCCAAATCCCATCTCACCATTTTGCCGGAGTAGCCTCAGCGTCCACGAGGTTGTCTTGTAGTGACGTCCTTCTCAGCCTCCATGTATCCCCTCCATGACTATGACTTTGGCGTCATGGGAGCCAGGGGGCCAAATTCACGAAGCAGTTACGCAAGTACTTACGAACGTGTACATCTTTCCTCAATCTTTGACGGCTTTGGTTACATTTATTAAACACTTTAGAAGCGTGAAAACTTCCCAATCAACTGTTGTTATTGTTATAAACAGCCTCTTGGTGCTTCGGAGCTCATTAACTGTTTAATAAACAAAGCCGTCAAAGATTGAGAAAAGATGTACAGGTTCGTAAGTACTTGCGTAACTGCTTCGTGAATTTGGTCTCAGGTCACTAGTCGGCACACCTGGAAGAAACAGCATCTCTATAGACAAGATACTTTTAGTATTACATTGTATAGTATATTACATTACGCGAAATTAGTATTACATTGCGGCATTTAGTATGAAAAACTTATGCAAACAACTTCTGTGAATATGTTGTTTATGATTCGCTACTTGGAACAAAAAGTTCCATGTAGCACGGGCTATGGTGAGCCCGTAGTGGACTTACCTGGCACAGGAGCGGGGCTGTAACTGTGAATATATAGCGTGTTTATAAATAGCAAAACTCACCACAAGTTCTCTAGTGAACTAGTTACTAGACTCTAGGGGTCAGATTCACGAAGCAGTTACGCAAGCACTTACGAACCTGTACATCTTTTCTCAATCTTTGGTGGCTTTCTTTACAATTATTAAACAGTTAATGAGCTCCGAAGCACCAGGAGGCTGTTTATAACAATAACAACAGTTGATTGGCAAGTTTTCATGCTTGTAAACTGTTAAACAAATGTAACCAAAGCCGTCAAAGATTAAGGAAAGATGTACACGTTCGTAAGTACTCGCGTAACTGCTGCTTCGTGAATCTGGCCCTAGGAGCTCCCGTTGAAGAAAGAGAGAGATTACAGACCTGGGGCCCACAACAGGACGAGGGACTTCATGCGGGAAAGCCAATGGGAAAGAGAACATGGAAGGGAAGACAGCAAAAGAGAAATGATGGACTTCACCGCTGGGAAATGTGATGACGCTAAGGAACACCTCAAGAAAGAAGTGAATTAAAACTAAAGTAAACCACAGGTTCAATAGGCGATGCAAGGAAGCTAAAGAAAGGACATCAATAAAGCCTGGAAAAAGTAGAAAGAGAAAAGGGAACAGAGAACAATAGAGAGGCACTAAAGAGAACAAGAAATGAATACACCCGAAAAGCTGTTTTATAGTCATAAAAAGAGAAAAAAACGACAGTGAGAAACCATGTACTTAGACTGAGGAAACAAGGGGAAGCTCTCACAGAGAATAATGAAGTATGCGAGAAACTCAACGAAATATTTCAGGAGGTCTTTACATTAGAGCCAGCGTGGAGACTAAGGTTGCAAGATGAAAAGCCACAGCAAATACTGTATCGAATCGTTGTCACGGTGGAACAGGCGAGGGAGGGAGTTATCAAGGGAAAGCGCCAAGCCAATACGACTATTTGGCACTGGGAAGGGGTCAGGATAAGGATTTGGGATGGGACGACCGTCCAAGTGCCTAACCACTTGGACGGTCGGGGATTGAACGCCGACCTGCATGAAGCGAGACCGTCGCTCTACCGTCCAGCCCAAGTGGTACAAATCCAGGGAAAAAAATTGTCAATGGAAGCCTCTAGATCCTCGTGGGTGTAGTAGCACTCCAGGTTGCAATTCTTTTGACCCTATCCTGGTCCAGTTGACTACAGCGCGTCTATGAACACTCATTTCGCTCGACTAATATTATAATACGCCTCACCGGTATGGAATCCGCACCTTGAGAAACATAAAGCCAAAATTGAAAAAGTTCAGAGATTTGTAACAAGATTGGTGCCAGAGCTAAGAGGGCTAAGCTACAAACATAGACTGATAGAACTAGCTCTCACAACCCTAGATGATAGAATGAACAGAGGGAATATGATCACAACTTACAAGATACTCGGGGAAATAGATAAGGTGGTCAAGGATAGCCTCTTCAGACTGAGATGAAACGGGATAGACACAGGTGGAAGCTGGAAACGCAAATGAGTCGAAGGGACGTAAGAAAGTAATCGTATCCTGTAAGAGTAGTTAACAAGTGCTCGTATCCTGTAAGAGTAGTTAACAAGTGCTCGTATCCTGTAAGAGTAGTTAACAAGTGCTCGTATCCTGTAAGAGTAGTTAACAAGTGCTCGTATCCTGTAAGAGTAGTTAACAAGTGCTCGTATCCTGTAAGAGTAGTTAACAAGTGCTCGTATCCTGTAAGAGTAGTTAACAAGTGTTCGTATCCTGTAAGAGTAGTTAACAAGTGCTCGTATCCTGTAAGAGTAGTTAACAAGTGCTCGTATCCTGTAAGAGTAGTTAACAAGTGCTCGTATCCTGTAAGGGTAGTTAACAAGTGCTCGTATCCTGTAAGAGTAGTTAACAAGTGCTCGTATCCTGTAAGAGTAGTTAACAAGTGCTCGTATCCTGTAAGAGTAGTTAACAAGTGCTCGTATCCTGTAAGAGTAGTTAACAAGTGCTCGTATCCTGTAAGAGTAGTTAACAAGTGCTCGTATCCTGTAAGAGTAGTTAACAAGTGCTCGTATCCTGTAAGAGTAGTTAACAAGTGCTCGTATCCTGTAAGAGTAGTTAACAAGTGCTCGTATCCTGTAAGAGTAGTTAACAAGTGCTCGTATCCTGTAAGAGTAGTTAACAAGTGCTCGTATCCTGTAAGAGTAGTTAACAAGTGCTCGTATCCTGTAAGGGGAGTTAACAAGTGCAATGTTCTAACAGAGGAAGTTCTGGAAGCCGCCTCCATCCTCAACCTTAAGGCTAGTTTCGACAAAGCATTTGAAAGAGTAGTCAGGTTGAAACGTAATAGATTTAAAGCTAGAAGGCGGGGTATAAGAGCTAGACCTTACCCCTCCCCCCCTCGTAGAGACTAATAGGTAACTACCCTCTCCAATAACACACTGTCCTAGACTAACCCGTTACATCTTCTCCATTAACCCAATCCACCTCCTCCACTAATCCATGTCACCCTTCTAATCCACAACAACCTCTCTTTACTAATCCACCACACGCCTCCACTAACCCTCTCCACCCCAACCATTGCCAAGCAGCAGCAGCAGCAGCAGCAGCAGCAGCAGCAGCAGCAGCAGCAGCAGCAACAGCAGCAGCAGCAGCAGCAGCAGCAACAGCAGCAGCAGCAACAGCAGCAGCAGCAGCAGCAGCGCCGCGGCAGCCATGAATCAGCCGTCGCAAAAGAGCGGCGTGACAGCCGGAAATCCCCCCTCTGCAGTATTTTCGAGCCGTGGCGCGGGCCTCCAGCACATTACGGTCGCTACCCCTCGCTGGCCAGCTTACTGATGGTCGCCCTGGAACACCGGGAATGGAGGCCGGGAATGATGACGCTGTTAATCTACGCTCCGGAACGCTGCCTTGGGAAAAGCCCCTGTCTCTTCTCTTTTATTTCTCCCGCCTGGAGGCCCTCGCGTCCGAGTTCCTGCCTGAGGCTTTGTTTTATCTGCTGCTGATCAAAAGAAATATCGAAGTAATTTTTCTGTCTCTCTGGAGATGCTATTTGGTATGATATATTATATAGAATGGCATTAGAGATGAGAAAAAGAAGAAAATGTTCCATTTCGCGATAAACAGATTTCCAGGAAGGCGAAAAAGTCTATCGATCATAACGCTAGGGGGAGTCTCGTGCTCCCATTGGCCCAAGTTTCCAGTGGGCGTGGCCTTGGAGATGACTCTTCCCTATGCGCAGGCGCAGGTGTCGAGTGCCAGTTGGTCTTAATAAATTAAAGAGGACTCCATCTATTTCCTCACTTACCATAACACTTTCACTTATTGGAACAGCATTTATGTACTATATGGTATATATAATATAATCAATTTCTATTTTCTTGAGTGCTATATATAGCCATAAATGTAAAATATGGCAACATTGCTTAACAAGTCGCAACACGCAGGCTGGGAGGCGCTTGTATCTAGAGTTGGTAATCATTAACGCGTCACTAATTGATAATGTGATATTTTTTGTAAATCGTTGTGTGAAAAATGACTTAATCATCAAGAACGCAATCTAATCCCGGCAGATATATGCGTACCAATCCTCAGAGTGTCGCGCAGTGACGACAAGACACACTATTCCATATTTCCCTTATGGAGATCCAGACCCCCAACTCCGCAGGCGTAAATAATAGAGAAAGAGAGAGAGAGAGAAAAGAATAGGGTGGTCTCCCCCTCCACGCTTCACGCTACTCGAACATAGAAAATGGGCTCTTGGCAGCCGCTATTTTTCCAGCTCTGCCAAATGAATCATTTGTATGGTTGTGTTATTGGTTGAAGAGGCCCCCAGCGGCTCCCAGCGGCCCCCAGCGGCTCCCAGCGGCCCCTAGCAGAACCCAGCAGCTCCTAGCGGCTCCCGGCAGCCGCTAGCTGCCCCCAGCAGCCCCTAGCGGCTTCCTCTGGCAGCCGTCGAAGGCATCCGCCACACTTACCCACAGGAAAAAAGTTATATATACCCACAAATATCCCGGGAAACAATAATATTTATTCAGAGAGTCAAATGTTAATGTCATTTTACTGTTCAAACATTATGACAAGTAACATATTAACGTTTAAACACTATACTAGTTACTAATTGTTTTAATAAACATTGTCAAAAATGGAGAAGAAATAAGGGTTATAATTTCCCACACACACACTCATGGTAGTATAATTGAACACAAGACACGAATAACGGGGCCATAGCAAGCCTGTTCTCCCCCGGCAAGGCTCAAAAACCCCCTACGGCAAGACATGTGTGTATTTCACAGCGAGCCAGCAATCAGCGCGCGAGGGGACAACCAATCACCAGGCTTGTCGATACGGCGGGCAAGCGCGATTGGCCGACTAGATCGCACAGTCAGCACCCGTAATTCCGCAATGACACGAACGAGCCAATAGCGAGAGTTATTGATAAATTATTACTAGCTCTTTCACTCTTTCCCACATATTACAAACATGAATTCAGTTTTTCTAAGTTGAAACTCTTTTTCAGAGCTTCCCCCTCCATGTGGAAGAGATAAGTTAATATATATAGATATAAATTAATGTTTTAGTTATCTCTCTGCCGGCGAAGTCTCTCTTCACACACTGGTAGGGTGTGAAGCACTGGGGACTGGTAGGGTGTGAAGCACTGGGGACTGGAAGGGTGTGTAGCACTGGGGACTGGAAGGGTGTGTAGCACTGGGGACTGGTAGGGTGTGAAGCACTGGGGACTGGTAGGGTGTGAAGCACTGGGGACTGGTAGGGTGTGAAGCACTGGGGACTGGAAGGGTGTGTAGCACTGGGGACTGGTAGGGTGTGTAGCACTGGGGACTGGAAGGGTGTGAAGCACTGGGGACCTGTAGGGTGTGAAGCACTGAGGACCTGTAGGGTGTGAAGCACTGGGGACTGGAAGGGTGTGAAGCACTGGGGACTGGTAGGGTGTGTAGCACTGGGGACTGGTAGGGTGTGTAGCACTGAGGACCTGTAGGGTGTGAAGCATTGAGGACTGGTAGGGTGTGAAGCACTGGGGACTGGTAGGGTGTGAAGCACTGGGGACTGGTAGGGTGTGTAGCACTGGGGACTGGTAGGGTGTGTAGCACTGGGGACTGGTAGGGTGTGTAGCACTGGGGACTGGTAGGGTGTGTAGCACTAGGGACTGGAAGGGTGTGAAGCACTGGGGACTGGTAGGGTGTGTAGCACTGGAGACTGGTAGGGTGTGAAGCACTGGGGACTGGTAGGGTGTGAAGCACTGGGAACTGGTAGGGTGTGAAGCACTGGGGACCTGTAGGGTGTGAAGCACTGGGGACTGGTAGGGTGTGAAGCACTGGGGACTGGTAGGGTGTGAAGCACTGGGGACTGGTAGGGTGTGAAGCACTGGGAACTGGTAGGGTGTGAAGCACTGGGGACTGGTAGGGTGTGAAGCACTGGGAACTGGTAGGGTGTGAAGCACTGGGGACTGGTAGGGTGTGTAGCACTGGGGACTGGTAGGGTGTGAAGCACTGGGGACTGGTAGGGTGTGAAGCACTGGGGACTGGTAGGGTGTGAAGCACTGGGGACTGGTAGGGTGTGAAGCACTGAGGACCTGTAGGGTGTGAAGCACTGAGGACCTGTAGGGTGTGAAGCACTGAGGACCTGTAGGGTGTGAAGCACTGAGGACTGGTAGGGTGTGTAGCACTGGGGACTGGTAGGGTGTGAAGCACTGGGGACTGGTAGGGTGTGAAGCACTGGGAACTGGTAGGGTGTGAAGCACTGGGGACTGGTAGGGTGTGTAGCACTGGGGACTGGTAGGGTGTGAAGCACTGGGGACTGGTAGGGTGTGAAGCACTGGGAACTGGTAGGGTGTGAAGCACTGGGGACTGGTAGGGTGTGTAGCACTGGGGACTGGTAGGGTGTGAAGCACTGAGGACCTGTAGGGTGTGAAGCACTGAGGACCTGTAGGGTGTGAAGCACTGAGGACTGGTAGGGTGTGTAGCACTGGGGACTGGTAGGGTGTGAAGCACTGGGGACTGGTAGGGTGTGAAGCACTGGGAACTGGTAGGGTGTGAAGCACTGGGGACTGGTAGGGTGTGTAGCACTGGGGACTGGTAGGGTGTGAAGCATTGAGGACCTGTAGGGTGTAAAGCACTGGTAGGGTGTGAAGCACTGGTAGGGTGTGAAGCACTGGTAGGATGTGAAGCACTGGTAAGGTGTGAAGCACTGGGGACTGGTAGGGTGTGAAGCACTAGGGACTGGTAGGGTGTGAAGCACTGGTAGGGTGTGAAGCACTAGGGACCTGTAGGGTGTGAAGCACTGAGGACTGGTAGGGTGTGAAGCACTGGGGACTGGTAGGGTGTGAAGCACTGGGGACCTGTAGGGTGTGAAGCACTGGGGACTGGTAGGGTGTGATGCTTTTGTTTTTCAGAAAAACATGCATTTTCAGAAAAACAGCGCCATCTGTTGCATGTAATAGCAACACACGCTATACTAAATATGTTATTATTCCATTTCAAAGTTTCCGATTTCGTTGATAAATTGAATTTTCATAGATTTCGATTTATTTTCATTTTGATTTAATTATTTTGTATGCATTGGAATTGAGCTGTGTTGTTTACAAAACCGTCCATTTCCTTTGTATAGTTTATTTTTTTATTTTTTCAGTTTTTCATTTCGTTTTTTTAACTGTTTTTCTTATATTTCAGTGATGGGAACATCAGATCATTTGGGAATGCATCGGACGAGGGAGTAGGGAATGGTGGGGAGGACGAGGGGACGAGGGAGTAGGGAATGGATGGGAGGACTGGGAGACATGGGAAGGTTGCTGAGCCACAGCAACGCGTGACCGGGTACTGCTAGTTTAGTAATAAATGTTTTTTTTGAAGATGTAAACGAATGTGTTTTATAACAATCGATTCAACACATTTCCTTTCAATTGACGTTAAGGTAGTTGGACGATAGTTCGATACAGGTGACCTATCTCCCTTCTTGAGAACAGTCACAACATTGGCACTCCTCCACGACTCAGGCACTCTGCTCGATTATAATGATGTATTTAATATGCACGACAAGGGCTCGGGGCTTAGCGTTCCCGCGGCCCGGTCCTCGACCAGGCCTCCTTTTTGTTACACACCCTCAGGAAGCAGCCCGTAGCAGCTGTCTAATTCCCAGGTACCTATTTACTGCTAGGTAACAGGATCATCAAGGTGAAAGAAACATTTTGTCCATTTGGGCCAATAGGCCTTCTGCAGTTACCTTGTTCTTATGTTCTTATTTGTTTCCACCTCCACCGGGGATCGAACCCGGAACCTCAGGACATTCAAGCACTAGTTTACGTTCTTGAAGCCCTCCTGCCAACCACCTCGTCTGACCCCGGGTACATGTTTGGTTATAATTGTTCAATTTGTTTGATAACTCCTTCCCTGGTACCCACTAAACTAGTACTAGTGGCTGTACAAGAATGTAACAACTCTTGTATATATCTCAAAAAAAAAAAAAAAAAAGTAAGCCTGTGAACCACCTTCAGTGTTCAGCTGCTGTCATAAAATTATTGGATCATGAGTCCTCAGTTACATTATTGTGACTTATTCTCGAAATAAAGTTATTTTCTTGTAAATGTTGAGACATAATTCCCTTTTAAAATAATTCCTATTTGTTGATCATTATCAATTACGTGATCTTTCTCAGTTTTCAACAGCTCAGTCCATCCCCCTAATCTTTGTTAGATATATCTAAAAAAAAAAAAATATTCAGGATTTGTCTTTGCCAACTCTTCTATACTATGTACCTCATAATATATTTTGCATTTCTCATTTTCTTTACCATTTCTTGTTAGTTTGTTTAACAATATCAGACACTAACAGTCGTGTAAATTTGAAATTAAACTAAAAATTGGTTGGAAACAAGAAATTGGTGATTGTGAGGCGAGGAAGAACTCCCAGAACCCTCTCCTCGTATACCTACACTACCAGAAGGTGGACAGTGAACCTCAACAAATAATGTACATCTTAATTCAGTCGTCTAGAAGCCTCCGTGCGAGTTATTAACACAACCATGTTTGAGATCAAGCCGTGGCGAGGCTTACTTCAACATCTTCACACAAAACATCACGCAGAAATCTTTGGAGATGAAAAATAGCGGCAGCCTCCACCCCTAGACGAGGTTAGACTTGCTTAAAGGCGATATATACACACACATAAACATACGAGAAGTAAGCAACGGATGAGTAGGAACAGATCAAAGACGGCGAGACTAGGGAGAGTTAAGAGCAACAGCCGTGACAGATCAATTTCTGACACAGTGATAATCTCATCAGCCTTGCTAACCCGCCGGCCCTGCCAGCGCTACAACCACCTGCCCCCCCAGCGAACCAGCTGTAAGCCCTCAGCTAATTGCGCCACTGCACCACCTCTAACCCCAGAAATCAGCCCAAAAACCACGTTCTAGCCTGACCCTCTCTACTCTAGAACCAGACCTAAATACAGACTGACTTAGGAACGCATGTCGTTGTGTGCTCAGCAAACCCACACACATATATCTCATCGACCAGTTCCTCATTCCTAACTATTTACTAGATAAATTTTGGATAATTATAGAATCTGGGGAGTTTTTGCGTTGTGGTCGCGTCGCGAGAAGTGGCACTGGCTATCACATGTAATCAAGGAATGATGATATATGGTTCACTTTTTTGAGGGTAGTTGTGTTTTTACTAATGTTGAAGGCGAAAATAGGAAATTACTCGTCATTTGGGCGCAGGCTGCTCAACCTGCACCAAGAGTTGATATGTTAGTTATAATAATTGTATAATGTGTGTATAACATAGAGATAATGCAATTAGTGAGTGTTTAAATTGATTACATAGTTTGATGTACACCTTTCCACGTCTGATGTACACCTTCCCACGTCTGATGTACACCTTTCCACGTCTGATGTACACCTTCCCACGTCTGATGTACATCTTCCCACGTCTGATGTACACCTTCCCACGTCTGATGTACACCTTCCCACGTCTGATGTACACCTTCCCACGTCTGGTTTCATGAAACCAATAGAAACCCTAAGTGATAGATACCAATAGAATCCCCAATCGACCAAGACCAATAGAAACCTCAATGACGGCATTCAATAGAAACCTTAAGTGACAGAAACCACCAACGTGAATTCAGTTCGTGATTGATGACTTTAATGTGTACATTCGTATTGACACATTGACAGGGAAGAAGATGACACAACCGGTCATTCTACTCACCCCAGTCACTCTAGGGGGGAGAGGGGGGGGGGGTTCTTTCTCTGCCTCACCTGTAAGACAAATGACAGGTTGGATAACAAGAACCTTTCACACTAGAGATGCTAGACCGATGATGATACTTTTCAAGACGCTAGTGCTCTCTAGGGTGGAGTACTGCTGCACAATGACAGCCCCTTTCAAAGCTGGATAAATTGCTGACCTGAAGAGCGTGGTTCTAGCCTTTACTGCTAGAATCCACTCAGAAACACATCTAAACTATTGGGATCGATTAAAATGCCTAAATCTGTATTCTCTTGAGCGCAGGCGGGAGAGATACATAATAATTTACGCATGGGAAAATAGTAGAGGGGCTGGTCTCAAACCTGCACACAGAAATAACATCACATGAGACCAGAAGGCATGGCAGGATGTGCAGAATACCCCTGTTGAAGAGCAGAGGTGCAACAGGTACTCTGAGAGAGAACTATCAACATCAGAGGCCCGAGACTGTTCAACACGCTTCCGCTACACATAAGGGACATAACTGGCCGACCCCTCACACTGTTCAAGAAAGAACTTGATAAACACCTCCAAAAGATACCTGATCAACCAGGCTGTGACTCACACGTCAGGCAGCGAGCAGCCGCGTCCAACATCCTAGTTGACCAGTCCAGCAACGAGGAGGCCTGGTCGAGGACCGGGCCGCGGGGACGCTAAATCCCAGAGGCCCGGTCCTCGACCTCTCCCCCCCCCCCCTTAGCCACTTCAGTTCCCACCTTTCACCTCCTACTAATGACCACAATCACCTTCCTCTATGACAATAACAACCGCGGTAGATCCCGTAATAGTCGGTTGATCCTATTTCAGCCATTAGTGGGCTGGCGAGCGCCCTCTTGTCCCTATACCCTTAATTGGTGAGGGCTGAGCCTGGCCCTCTGCTGCCTCAAAGAGTTACGTGTAGCTACGGGTTATTCAGGCCCGTGCCACCTTTTGGGTGGCTTGATCTTTATCAATGTGCTTGTAGTGAGTGCCCTGCCCTTACCCCTGCTATAGCCTCCATATTTCTTAAGTAAGGACTTCTTTCTGTAGCCTGTCCTCTGTGTCCCTTCTATGTCCTGATTCTCTACCATCCCCCTTCACTTTGTCACAACACCTCCATTTCCTCTTTGCTCCTCTGTCCTTCTCTCTCTCCTCATCTAGCCCTAAGAAACAACAACAACAACAAATACTCCAGCTATCTTCCCTATCCCCATCCCTCACCCCTCCCCTTGTCCATCCCTCCCTACCTCCCCCTCCCTACCTACCTACCTTCCTCCCCCTCCTCCATCAGTTGTTTACCTACACTTCACAGCCTCTTATCACTGATCTAGAGCCCTAGTGGGCCCTAGTGGGCCCTAGTGGCCCCACGCGCCCCAAGCTCCACCAAACTCCCCCCCCCCCCCCCCCCCACACCCAGTTTAATATTTTCGGGCCGATGCTCATTTGTTACCCTCCGCCATGATAGCTTCGCGGCAGTAGGAGATAGCGGGAGATAACAACCCGCTGTATGTGGGCAGATAAAGCATTGGTTTGCTTGGAAACTCTCCTTAGACTGTCTCATCCTTCAGCCTCAAGATGGCGTTTGTACTCGCTTGGCTGCGGGGATATATATAACAATTTACTCCCTAGAGGGAGGGAGAAAATCTATCCCTGTCCTCACACTTTAATATACTGTAAATTTGATGCTATTTTCGGGATAATATGCAATGGTCTCGATGGGTTAGGTGGGTTGGTTAGGTGCGTGGGCTTCATGTTTGGCAAAACCACTTTAAATCTTAGGATTGTGTACGTTTAGCATTTCCAATGGACCCAGAGGTAAATGTTGGTACTTTGCCCTACAGCTGATTGCACAACTGCACTAGGCCTACACCTGACACACAGCCTCGTACATGTACACATGTGTAAACACGTGACAGTAATCCCTCACTTCTCCCGTATTGCATGTCACGTTTGTAAACATCTGTCCCAACCCCGCTGCGCTTACGAAGCCAGCTGTACACATGAACGCAGCTGTCCGCACGAACGCAGCTAGACGCATGAACGCAGCTGTTCACAAAAGGCAGCTGTAGGCGCAAATGCAGATTTAAGCACAAAGTCAGCTGCCGTATGGCCGAAAACAGCTGCACATACCGAGGCAGCAGCTCATACGAAGGGAGCTGCACATGTGAAGACAACTGTCCACAGCTGAATGCAGCTGCATACACGAAAGCAGCTGCCCACTCGAAGATATGAGCACCATCCTCACTGTCCTTGGTGACAGTGAGGATGAGCAGCATCTGCAGATGATGAGTCAAAATAACGCGGCTCAAGATGACCAAACCAAAGATAAGAAGATGATGAAACGACGATGTTTCGGTCCGTCTTGGATCATTATCAGGCTGTGTGTGTGTGTGTGTGTGTGTGTGTGTGTGTGTGTGTGTGTGTGTGTGTGTGTGTGTGTGTGTGTGTGTGTGTGTGTGTGTGTGTATGTGTGTGTGTGTGTGTGCGTGTGTGTGTGTGGTGTGTGTGTGTGTGTGTGTGTGTGTGTACTCACCTATATGTACTCACCTATATGTGCTTGCAGGATCGAGCATTGACTCTTGGATCCCGCCTTTCTAGCTATCGGTTGTTTACAGCAATGACTCCTGTCCCATTTCCCTATCATACCTAGTTTTAAAAGTATGAATAGTATTTGCTTCCACAACCTGTTCCCCAAGTGCATTCCATTTTTCTACTACTCTCACGCTAAAAGAAAACTTCCTAACATCTCTGTGACTCATCTGAGTTTCCAGTTTCCACCCATGTCCCCTCGTTCTGTTATTATTACGTGTGAACATTTGATCTATTTCCACTTTGTCAATTCCCCTGAGTATTTTATATGTCCCTATCATATCTCCTCTCTCCCTTCTTTTCTCTAGTGTCGTAAGGTTCAGTTCCTTCAGCCGCTCTTCATATCCCATCCCTCGTAGCTCTGGGACAAGCCTCGTCGCAAACCTCTGAACCTTCTCCAGTTTCTTTATGTGTTTCTTCAGGTGGGGGCTCCATGATGGCGCGGCATACTCTAAGACGGGTCTCACGTAGGCAGTGTAAAGCGCCCTAAAAGCTTCCTCATTTAGGTTTCTGAATGAAGTTCTAATTTTCGCCAGTGTAGAGTACGCTGCTGTCGTTATCCTATTTATATGTGCCTCAGGAGTTAGATTAGGTGTCACATCCACTCCCAGGTCTCTTTCTCGAATCGTTACAGGTAGGCTGTTCCCCTTCATTGTGTACTGTCCCTTTGGTCTCCTGTCACCTGATCCCATTTCCATAACTTTACATTTACTGGTGTTAAACTCCAGTAGCCATTTCTCTGACCATCTCTGTAGCCTGTTTAAGTCCTCTTGGAGGATCCTACAATCCTCGTCTGTCACAACTCTTCTCATTAATTTTGCGTCATCTGCAAACATTGACATGTATGATTCCACTCCTGTAAACATATCATTTACGTAAATTAGAAAGAGGATTGGTCCCAGCACCGATCCTTGAGGTACTCCACTTGTTACTGTTCGCCAGTCCGACTTTTCGCCCCTTACCATTACCCTCTGGCTCCTTCCTGTTAGGTAGTTCTTCACCCATACTAGGGCCTTTCCGCTTACTCCTGCCTGCCTCTCAAGTTTGTATAGCAGTCTCATGTGCGGTACCGTATCAAAGGCCTTTTGGCAGTCAAGAAATATGCAGTCTGCCCAGCCTTCTCTGTCCTGCCTTATCCTTGTTACTTTATCATAGAATTCTAAAAGGTTTGTTAGGCATGATTTCCCTGTCCAGAACCCATGTTGGTGCTTGTTTACAAACCCAATGCTCTCCAGGTGCTCAACAAGTCTTAGCCTAATTATTCTTTCAAGTATTTTGCAGGGGATGCTTGTCAGTGATACGGGTCTGTAGTTAAGTGCCTCCTCCCTATCCCCCTTTTTGAAAATCGGTACGACATTTGCCTCCTTCCAGCAACTGGGCAATTCTCCCGACATAAGTGACTCATTGAAGATCATTGCCAGAGGCACGCTGAGAGCCTGCGCTGCCTCTTTAAGTATCCACGGTGATACTTTGTCTGGTCCAACAGCTTTATTTGCATCCAGTGTTGTCAACTGTTTCATTACATCCTCTGCTGTCACC
>NC_091157.1:49693847-49837396 GCF_040958095.1 Procambarus clarkii
AGCCGGTGTCTATGACAGTAGCATTAATACACCACCTTTCTCACGAGTGTCAAGACTTGGGTCTCCCCAAGACTTGATCAACCAGGCTGTGACTCATACGTCAGGCTGCGAGCAGCCGCGTCCAACAGCCTGGTTGATCAGTCCGGCAACCAGGAGGCCTGGTCGACGACCGGGCCGCGGGGACGCTGAGCCTCGGAAGCACCTCAAGGTAACCTCCAAGGAAGTGTCCTCAGCCGCGCGGGTCACTTCGCTAATTGCTGTAAGCCTTCGTCAGGTTGTAACTCAAGATGCTGGTACTGCTGTTAAGGGGCATTGTATCGCGGCCACTCGTTATAGCGACCACCACACACACGTGCTAATTAATTTCATTTTAAATCGTAATTAATTCGACGGTGAGACGGCTGGTGTGGTGATTTGGGGGAAGTGGTGGGGGTTGTGGTTGATCGTGGGGGCAGGGCGCAGGAGGGGGGGAGAGTGCTGGGGAAGGGGTGGTGCTGACGGAACATGGGAAGGGTGTGTGTGGGGGGGGGGGGATGACAGAGGCCCTGACAACGGGTGACAGCCCTGACGACAGCCACAAGCCCCTGACGCCAAGTGTCAACACCAGAGGACGGGAGATACAGTGACAATACCGGTCCGATATGACTGTGTGACCTCTGATGTGGACTCCAGATAGCCCAGGTCAGTTCAGGTCAGCCCGGGGTCAGCCAGGGTCAGCCCGGGTCAGCCCAGGTCAGCCAGGGTCAGTCCAGGTCAGCCAGAGGTCAGCCCAGGTCAGCCCGGGTCAGCCCAGGTCAGCCCGGGTCACCGAAGGACGCCAGGAAAGATAAGACAGGATACGGAAGAAGAACATGGAGCAAATAGAAATGGGTTATCTTGAGGTTATCTTGAGATGATTTCTGGGCTTTAGTGTCCCCGCGGCCCGGTCCTCGACCAGGCCTCCACCCCCAGGAAGCAGCCCGTGACAGCTGACTAACACCCAGGTACCTATTTTACTGCTAGGTAACAGGGGCATAGGGTGAAAGAAACTCTGCCCATTGTTTCTCGCCGGCGCCCGGGATCGAACCCAGGACCACAGGATCACAAGTCCAGCGTGCTGTCCGCTCGGCCGACCGGCTCCGATAACGAAGATAATACACAGAAACAACTAAACAAGTCTACTGCAACAGACAGAAAATAACATACACAAGAAAGAAAACTCCGAAGACCTGATATACTAAGTGAAAACCCAACGAGCCGGTCGGCCGAGCGGACAGCACGCGGGACTTGTGAACCTGTGGTCCTGGGTTCAATCCCAGGCGCCGGCGAGAAACAATGGGCAGAGTTTCTTTCACCCTATGCCCCTGTTACCTAGCAGTAAATAGGTACCTGGGTGTTAGTCAGCTGTCACGGGCTGCTTCCTGGGGGTGGAGGCCTGGTCGAGGACCGGGCCGCGGGGACACTAAAAGCCCCGAAAATCATCTCAAGATAACCTCAAGATAACCTCCCAGTGTGTTGGAAACCTTTAGCATGAAATTCCACCAAACAAAGCAACCAGTGGAAGAGACACGCTCAACCAGTAACGAGCCAGGATGACCAGTAACGAGGCAGGATCACCAGTAACGAGGCAGGGTCACCGGTAACGAGGCAGGGTCACCGGTAACGAGGCAGGGTCATCAGTAACGAGGCAGGGTCACCGGTAACGAGCCAGGATCACCAGTAACAAGGCAGGGTACCCGGTAACAAGCCAGGATCACCAGTAACGACGCAGGATCACCAGTAACGAGCCAAGATCACCAGTAACGAGCCAAGATCACCCGTAACGAGCCAAGATCACCAGTAACGAGCCAAGATCACCAGTAACGAGCCATAATCACCAGTAACGAGCTATAATCACCAGTAACGAGCCATAATCACCAGTAACGAGCTATAATCACCAGTAACGAGCCATAATCACCAGTAACGAGCCAGGATGACCAGTAACGAGGCAGGATCACCAGTAACGAGGCAGGGTCACCGGTAACGAGGCAGGGTCACCGGTAACGAGGCAGGGTCATCAGTAACGAGGCAGGGTCACCGGTAACGAGCCAGGATCACCAGTAACAAGGCAGGGTACCCGGTAACAAGCCAGGATCACCAGTAACGAGGCAGGATCACCAGTAACGAGCCAAGATCACCAGTAACGAGCCAAGATCACCCGTAACGAGCCAAGATCACCAGTAACGAGCCAAGATCACCAGTAACGAGCCATAATCACCAGTAACGAGCTATAATCACCAGTAACGAGCCATAATCACCAGTAACGAGCTATAATCACCAGTAACGAGCCATAATCACCAGTAACGAGCCAGGATCACCAGTAACGAGGCAGGATCACCAGTAACGAGCCAGGATCACCAGTAACGAGCCAGGATCACCAGTAACGAGCCAGGATCACCAGTAACGAGCCAGGATCACCAGTAACGAGGTAGGATCACCGGTAACGAGCCAGGATCACCAGTAACGAGCCAAGATCACCAGTAACGAGCCAGGATCACCAGTAACGAGCCAGGATCACCAGTAACGAGCCAAGATCACCACGAACGAGCCAGGATCACCAGTAACGAGCCAAGATCACGAGTAACAGGTCAAAATCACCAATGATTCAAGAAATAACCGTGAAGTTTACCTCCTGTAGCCTTTCCTCATAAGTCATACCTCTCACCTCCGGGACCAGACTGGTGGCATACCACTGACCCTTTTCTCTAACTCTCTCTTGTTATAACTATATAACGATTTCACTATACTACCCTGATTGGTCTGATGTAAGTGGAAGACATCAATGACCAGAATCTAAACCAACTTAGGTTTCTAATGGCAGTTTTAGAGTTGGAAAACCTCTCACAGAATGCTATGTTACTGAGACTGGGTTGAGATGGAAGAACGCCACACGTATAGAAGGTCTGGCCAGGATTCTCACCGGTGTGAATTAATATAATACTACAATCATTAAGACACGCGTAAGAGCCACAGAGTGGATGTTGTGAGCCCCTGGAGGCTCCGTCCGGGGTCGTTATCGCGCCAAGATCGGGTTCCTAGGCCAGGTGACCTAAGCCGCTCTCTCTACACACTATCTGATCACCTCCTTCCGCAGCTGATCCTCTTTTGTCGCCGTCTGCGGGACGGATGCCGGCGAGTCGGGTCATCTCCAGCACGTGGGACCCCTGCTTCGACAGCTGGGGGGTGTTGACAGCTGGGGGTGTTGACAGCTGGGGCTTTGACAGCTGGGGCTTATACAGCTGGGGCTTCGACAGCTAGGGCGTCGACAGCTGGGCCCTCGACAGCTGGGGACTTCGATAACTATGGCTTCGACAGCTGGGG
This sequence comes from Procambarus clarkii, assembly GCF_040958095.1. NCBI lineage: Eukaryota > Metazoa > Arthropoda > Malacostraca > Decapoda > Cambaridae > Procambarus > Procambarus clarkii. The sequence goes on from NC_091157.1 coordinate 49,697,187, forward strand.
GCTTCGACAGCTGGGGGCTTCGACAGCTGGGGGCTTCGACAGTTGGGGATTCGACAGCTGGGGGGCTTCGACAGCTGGGGGCTTCGACAGTTGGGGATTCGACAGCTGGGGTGCTTCGACAGCTGGGGGCTTCGACAGCTGGGCCCTCGACAGCTGGGGACTTCGATAACTAGGGCTTCGACAGCTGGGGCTTCGACAGCTGGGGCTTCGACAGCTGGGGTATCGACAGCTGGGGTGTCGACAGCTGGGGCTTCGACAGCTGGGGCTTATACAGCCGGGGCTTCGACAGCTGGGCCCTCGACAGTTTAGCCATTAGCAACTCACCAAGCTAAGACACTGCGACACATTCATGGGACCAGATAATAAGACAAGTTATTATCCACATCTTCACCAAGTCAAATAATCCCGTGTGTGTCCCCTTGAGGTTATCTTGAGTATATTGAGCATCTCCCACACCTTGTGGGAGAGATACTTTTAATGTCTCTCACACGCCTTGTCTTCCCCAGCAAAATTACGTGGTCCTAATCTCTAAATTATACACCACATTCAAGTTTTTTTCTGTGATGAATATGATTTCTGGAGCGAAGAACTATGCAAGTTCGAACATCTGGCGTTCGAATCAGTCACATATGAGCTTCCTTGATCCAATGATTCTTTTTTAACAGAACATGGTGATAGTAGAACATGTAAATATATCCTTTCTGTGCTGTCTTCAGAGCCTGTTCTCTTAATCTGCCACTACGTAACAAATCTAGCCTCCTAACCTAACCAAAAATGTACAAATCAAAGCAACCCACCAAACATATCGAGTCCGATGCGTTTGGATACGTTTCTTTCCACCGCATGCCTCTGTTCACCTCGAAGTATATTTAGGTTCACTGGAGTTAAGCAAGTATCATAGGGAAAGGCTAGTATAACAGGATTCTTATATCCTGTTAAAAGAACAGGATATATAATATATATATATAATATATATATATATATATATACATATATATATATATACATATATATATATATATATATATATATATATATATATATATATATATATATATATATATATATATATATATATATCTTTCCCCCCCTTTCCATCCCCAACAATGGGTCACCATGAGCTTAGTCGTTAGGTCACTATCAACCTTGTCAATGGGTCATCACCAGCCAAGATGATGTGTCACTATATGCCTGGACAACGGGGGTCACCATATCAGTCTGGTCAATGGTCACTATATGCCTGGTCACTCACAGCTTGGTCAATGGGTCACTATCACCGTGGTCTCTATTGATCCACTGTAACTCGAGCTGATGCATGAAGATGAGTTCTCCTTCACGAAGTTGAGACTCCCTTCCCTTCCCTTCCCTTCCCTTCTCTCCCCCTTCCATCGGGGCCACCTAACCCCCCTTTCCACCCTGGGGCACCTCCCCCCCTGGTACCATGTATATCATGCATTTTTAATTTATCTTCACGAGAAAGGTTTCTAACTCCCGGGATTAATTTTTTATCCTGGTCTATGCCCTTATATATATATATATATATATATATATATATATATATATATATATATATATATATATATATATATATATATATATATATATATATATATCTTTATTTGTTCTCGCTGCAATGCAATAACCTTTTCCACACCATCTTTTCTACCCGTTTTCTTTGTGTTTTTAATTCTCTTTAATCCTCTCTCTCTCTCTCTCTCTCTCTCTCTCTCTCTCTCTCTCTGTCCCTCTCTCTCTCTCTCTCTCTCTCTCTCTCTCTCTCTCTCTCTCTCTCTCTCTCTCTCTCTCTGTCCCCCCCTCACTCTCTCTCTCTCTCTCTCTCTCTCTCTCTCTCTCTCTCTCTCTCTCTCTCTCTCTCTCTCTCTCTCTCTCTGTCCCCCCCTCACTCTCTCTGTCTGTCTGTCTGTCTGTCTGTCTGTCTGTCTGTCTGTCTGTCTGTCTGTCTGTCTGTCTCTCTCTCTCTCTCTCTCTCTCTCTCTCTCTGTCTGTCTGTCTCTCTCTCTCTGGGGTAGAGGCAGGAGGTGCCTGGGGCTCACAGAGGAAGTGGAGTGAGTCCCACCCCCACAGATGAGCGCCGGGGGATTACACAAGCACCTCACGCAACTTAAAGTTGGCTCTCAAGTTATTAAGTCTACTTAACTGGGGGTTTAGGAGGCCGGCGGGTGACGCGACTCTGCCCCCTGGCCAAGGAAAACTGCCCTTATGCTCTTTACCCTAATTAGTACTCTTTCTTCTCTTCTATAATTGCCATTATCATTGAGAAAATCCGTAGGGGCCGTAGTGAGGACTCGAACCTACGCGGGGTGGGTGTTCTCAGGCACATGCTCTAGTCAACTAGGCTTATTACCATGTCGTGGCCTTGTTGGCTCGGGTGTGTGCGTGGGAATACCCACAAACGTAGGTTCGAGCCCTCGCCACGGCTCCTACGGATATCCTCACTGATGCTGTCACGTTAGTGTGATTTCTCTTTATGTATTATTATTATTATTATTATTATTATTATTATTATTATTTATATTACTAGAAGAGGTAAATGGTGATGACCCATGATAGTTCTGTTTCTACCCCCCCCTCCCTTTATTCCTCCCCTCTCCCCCCCATTCCCCATCTTCCCATCCTCCCTTTTCCTCTCTTTCCCCTTCCCATTTCCCCTCCTATCTCCCCTTCTCCCCCACCCTCTTCCCTCTCACAAAACAATACAAGTGTCTGTATGTTTTTAAAATTAATGAAATATTAACAAAATGAAATCGTTACCCCCGTGTGCAGGTGACGAGTCACAATAACGGGGCTAAAGTCTGTTGACCAGACCACACACTAGAAGGTGAAGGGACGACGACGTTCCGGTCCGTCCTGGACCATTCTCAAGTCGATTGTGGTTAGTCGATCCCATGACCCCATGTGCTTAGACTCTAAGCAGGTAGAGAGGCAGGCCTTCAGTGGGAGGGTCAGGCGGCTGTGCTAAAGTTGAATATTTTATGGTGCTACAGCCAAATTATTAATAGGAGAATTTTTTAAAAAATTTCCTGATATGGGTGAATAATTTGGTATATTACTATAAGACAAAAAACATTGGTTTAACACCACACAAATGACTTTCTGGTCAAATGCTGTTTTTTTTTTTTTTTTTTTTTTTTTTTTTTTTTTTTATTATTTTCTACCACAGACGTGGCCACACATGGTCAAATGCTGTGAAACACAGTTCATGTTATTCCAATGTATAGCCTCTATAGTCATATTGGCTTAGCGCTTTCATCTAGCAACTCCAAGATCACCCACTAAAGTATACTCACTCGTGACTCAGGAGGCGAGTATGAACACCAGGGGCCAGATTCACGAAGTAGTTACGCGAGTACTTACGAACGTGTACATCTTTCCTCAATCTTTAACGGCTTTGTTTACATTTATTAAACAGTTTGCAAGCATGAAAACTTCCCAATTAACTGTTGTTATTGTTATAAATAGCCTCCTGGTGCTTCGGAGCTCATTAACTGTTTAATAATTGTAAACAAAGCCACGAAAGATTGAGAAAAGATGTACGGGTTCGTAAGTGCTTGCGTAACTGCTTCGTGAATCTGGCCCCCTGGTGTCAAGTCAGATAATTAACTACTAGCCTAATAGGTAATAGGATGTAGGAGATGACACATGCCAGACAGAAGCAACTCTACAATAAGCTGCATCTAGAACAAATGCTCTAGAATCTAAACACGTTCTAAAGACACTAGAACACGTTCTAAAGACACTAGAACACGTTCTAAAGACACTAGAACACGTTCTAAAGACACTAGAACACGTTCTAAAGACACTAGAACACGTTCTAAAGACACTAGAACACGTTCTAAAGACACTAGAACACGTTCTAAAGACACTAGAACACGTTCTAAAGACACTAGAACACGTTCTAAAGACACTAGAACACGTTCTAAAGACACTAGAACACGTTCTAAAGACACTAGAACACGTTCACGTTCACTAGAACACTTCACGTTCTAAAGACCTTCAATTAATCATTCGCCATTTGGCTGCTATTATTAACATCCTCGCAAACACTCACTTTAAAGTTAAACTAATTTTAAAGCCATTTTCCTGACGACAATATACTTTTATTTGTTTAAATAAATGCAGAACTTACACGAGTTCAACAAATGCGACGACAGGAAACATGATGTTCAGACAAGTGAACACGGAGATGTTCAGACAAGTGAACACGGAGATGTTCAGACAAGTGAACACGGAGATGTTCAGACAAGTGAACATGGAGATGTTCAGACAAGTGAACACGGAGATGTTCAGACAAGTGAACATGGAGATGTTCAGACAAGTGAACACGGAGATGTTCAGACAAGTGAACATGGAGATGTTCAGACAAGTGAACACGGAGATGTTCAGACAAGTGAACATGGAAAATGTTCCTCTCTGTGCCCCCTTTCCCTTTTGGCTAATTATAAATTCATATTCTAACTGAAAATTATCGTATCACCACCATCAGTAACGACAAAAAACAAGCTTTTCAGGAAATTTTGTTTCAAGATGCTGACATACACGAATCTCGAGAAGGGATTTCGGGGCTTTTTAGTGTCCCCGCGGCCCGGTCCTCGACCAGGCCTCCACCCCCAGGAAGCAGTCCGTGACAGCTGACTAACACCCAGGTACCTATTTTACTGCTAGGTAACAGGGGCATAGGGTGAAAGAAACTCTGCCCATTGTTTCTCGCCGGCGCCCGGGATCGAAGCCGGAACCACAGGATCACAAGTCCAGCGTGCTGTGCGCTCGGCCGACCGGCTCTCTGTATACACAAAATTATACACCTCACAGATGGTGTGTGTGTTTGTGTGTGTGTGTGTGTGTGTGTGTGTGTGTGTGTGTGTGTGTGTGTGTGTGTGTGTCGGTAATGCCACAAGAGATGGTTACCTTGAGGTTACCTTGAGATGCTTCCGGGGCTTAGCGTCCCCGCGGCCCGGTCGTCGACCAGGCCTCCTGGTTGCTGGACTGATCAACCAGGCTGTTAGACGCGGCTGCTCGCTGCCTGACGTATGAGTCACAGCCTGGTTGATCAGGTATCCTTTGGAGGTAGAGAGAACTACAAAAGCAAACTAAGCTGTCTCTCTCTTCTAAATTGAGTTACAGCCCCGCTCCTGTGCCAGGTAAGTCCACTACGGGCTCACCATAGCCCGTGCTACTTGGAACATTTACATCCCAGTAGCTGAATCTTAAACAACAACGTCTAAGCTCTCATGTAGCAGTCATGTTGTGGAGCAAAGTGTCCTCCTTTTGATCTTCCCGAGGCACCTTTGATCTCTTAATGTTTCAAGAGTTCTGTGGACCTTTCTCGGGGACAAGAGTCGTATTTCTTCACTTTTCTCCTGCCCGAACATTACCAAGATGGCCACTTTTCCTCTAATGTGGTATTTTGTCTCTCTAAATGATCACTTTCAACACACGTATAGAAACTTCATTTTTCCAGACAGTCTTACGAAAATTATATGATTATATCTTTAAAGTACGATTGGAAACATGTGTCTAGTGTGTACTTCAGTGTCTCTCAAGGGATATATATATATATATATATATATATATATGTCGTACCTAGTAGCCAGAACTCACTTCTCAGCCTACTATTCAAGGCCCGATTTGCCTAATAAGCCAAGTTTTCCTGAATTAATATATTTATTATAATTTTTTTCTTATGAAATGATAAAGCAACCCTTTTCTCTATGTATGAGGTCAATTTTTTTTTATTGGAGTTAAAATTAACGTAGATATATGACCGAACCTAACCAACCCTACCTAACCTAACCTAACCTATATTTATAGGTAAGGTTAGGTTAGGTAGCCAAAAAAAGCTAGGTTAGGTTAGGTTAGGTAGGTTAGGTAGACGAAAAAACATTAATTCATGAAAACTTGGCTTATTAGGCAAATCGGGCCTTGAATAGTAGGCTGAGAAGTGCGTTCTGGCTATTAGGTACGACATATATATATATATATATATATATATATATATATATATATATATATATATATATATATATATATATATATATATATATATATGTCGTACCTAGTAGCCAGAACGCACTTCTCAGCCTACTATGCATGGCCCGATTTGCCTAATAAGCCAAGTTTTCTTGAAGTAATATATTTTCTCTAATTTTTTTCTTATGAAATGATAAAGCTACCCATTTCATACTATATGAGGTCAATTTTTTTTTATTGGAGTTAAAATTAACGTAGATATATGACCGAACCTAACCAACCCTACCTAACCTAACCTAACCTATCTTTATAGGTTAGGTTAAGTTAGGTAGCCGAAAAAGTTAGGTTAGGTTAGGTTAGGTAGGTTAGGTAGTCGAAAAACAAATAATTCACGAAAACTTGGCTTATTAGGCAAATCGGGCCTTGTATAGTAGGCTGAGAAGTGCGTTCTGGCTACTAGGTACGACATATATATATATATATATATATATATATATATATATATATATATATATATATATATATATATATATATATATATATATATATATATACAGAAGAAGGAATAATATCACATTTGTCGGTCTATATGTACTGAGCAGTCTATCATCTTCTTTACGTAGACTACTTATACTAACAATGAGAACCATAGTACATATATTGACTTAAAAGACACTTAGAAAGTAGAAACCGGTACTATTGAGTTTGGACAAACTGGAAAAAGATTTTGTATTGATGATACAAAGAAAACTAACCTAACCTAACTTTTTTTAAGCCTAATACACGCTATATTAGGCCTAATATAGTACATATATGTGATATATTAGGCCTAGGAATATTTCAATTTGGATTTTTATTTTTTCTTCGGAGTTTCTATAGAGTTTACTATAATCCTGGACTATGGTCAAGACTATAATGTTCTTGCTGATTAGTCAGTAAGCTAAGCATAACGTATAATGAATATACAATCATTATAATCTCTCTCTTTCTCTCTCTCCCACTCTGTCTGTCTGTCTGTCTGTCTGTCTGTCTGTCTGTCTGTCTGTCTGTCTGTCTGTCTGTCTGTGTCTCTGTCTCTCTCTCTCTCTTTCTCTCTCTCTCTCCCTCTCTTCCTCTCTCTCTCTCTCTCTCTCTCTCTCTCTCTCTCTCTCTCTCTCTCTCTCTCTCTCATTTCATCTTTCCTACCCAAATTATCTCCGCCCCTCTGTGAAATAAAGGTATTTCATGAAAGATATTTTACAATGAATGTAAAGCACATTGTACAGTGTCTTACATCATAAACCATACATGACAACAAGTGCTTAACTATGGTGAAAGTAATTATAGTTTCAAACTATAATGACAATTATAACACTAATTACATTTACATTCATCAGGCGCACAGTTGAAGTTGCCATCACAATGGCAATTAGAGTTTATTAATTGCTTATAAATCAACAACATTTGCAACCATGGTGGGATGTTGGGGATTGTTGCATCAAGCTGTCTTACACCACCACCATCACTACCACCACTACCACCACCACCACCACCACCATCACTACCACCACTACAACCACCACCACCACCACCACCACCACCACCACCACCACCACCACCACCACCATCACCACCACCACCACCATCACTACCACCACCACCACCACCACCACCATCACTACCACCACCACCGTGGTGGTAGTTCCCAGTCAGCTGTCACGGGCTGCTTCCTGGGGGTGGAGGCCTGGTCGAGGACCGGGCCGCGGGGACACTAAAGCCCCGAAATCATCTCAAGATAACCTCAAGATAACCACCACAACCACTACTACCACCACCACCAAGACATTCCTCACCGCCTTAGCCCGATTCCCCACAGGAAGCGTGGATCAAGGGGCCAGAGGTCTGACGCCTATGAATATGCATCTCTGTAAGTGGATGCTGAACACCCAACACTGGCTAACGACCTTGTTAGGTCTAACACCAAAGGCGTCGAACCAATTATAGTGCTTATGTCTGTAAACTATTCATGGGAACGAGCACTTGCAGACGATGGGAAGCTGTTAAAGAGATAAAGAATATCATCTATCAACTCCCTTCAACCACTCAACTTAATATAAGCTAAAGCAAGATCTTTCCCCTTAGCCCTGCCCCTATTTGTAAATAGATATAATTAAAAATAACTAAGAAATTATTAATATTAGTTAATGATGGCTTCAGTACACTAGGCTATTTGCTGATCATTTATTCTGTCTTTTCACTACTTTGATCCAAGTTTAATTGGTAAAAATTAAACTAGTTAAGGTAAGGCTTGTGAGCTATGGGAAGGGAACTCACAGACGATTTGTGAGTAGTCACTAGTCGTCTGCTCCCGTACCCTCCTGTGTAGAAATATACCAAGAATAGAAGGTTACTGAAGACACCGCGAGAGGGACGACCCAGACACCGCGAGAGGGACGACCCAGACACCGCGAGAGAAACGACCCAGACACCGCGAGAGGAACGACTAAGACACCGCGAGAGGGACGACCCAGACACCGCTAGAGGAACGACTAAGACACCGCGAGAGGGACGACCCAGACACCGCGAGAGGAACGACTAAGACACCGCGAGAGTGACGACCCAGACACCGCGAGGGACGACCCAGACACCGCGAGAGGAACGACTAAGACACCGCGAGAGGGACGACCCAGACACCGCGAGGGACGACCCAGACACCGCGAGAGGAACGACCCAAACACCGCGAGAGGAACGACTAAGACACCGCGAGAGGGACGACCCAGACACCGCGAGAGGAACGACTAAGACACCGCGAGAGGGACGACCCAGACACCGCGAGAGGAACGACCCAGACACCGCGAGAGGAACGACTAAGACACCACGAGGGACGACCCAGACACCGCGAGGGACGACCCAGACACCGCGAGAGGAACGACCCAGACACCGCGAGAGGAACGACCCAGACACCGCGAGAGGAACGACTAAGACACCGCGAGAGGGACGACCCAGACACCGCGAGAGGGACGACCAAGGCACCAGGTAAGGATAGAGAAGGTGGTGATGGGCCGCCGCGATAACTGGGAACCTTAGTGTAATCTTCTGTTCATTGTTGGCATCTTTGTGTGGGGGTTTACTGATTGTTGTGGATTAGTTGTAGATTGTGGCTTTGTTGTTGATTGTGGCTTTGTTGTTGATTGTGGCTTTGTTGTTGATTGTGGCTTTGTTGTTGATTGTGGCTTTGTTGTTGATTGTGGCTTTGTTGTTGATTGTGGCTTTGTTGTTGATTGTGACTTTGTCGTTGATTGTGACTTTGTTGTTGATTGTGACTTTGTCGTTGATTGTGGCTTTGTTGTTGATTGTGATTTTGTCGTTGATTGTGGCTTTGTTGTTGATTGTGACTTTGTCGTTGATTGTGGCTTTGTTGTTGATTGTGACTTTGTCGTTGATTGTGATTTTGTCGTTGATTGTGGCTTTGTTGTTGATTGTGACTTTGTCGTTGATTGTGGCTTTGTTGTTGATTGTGACTTTGTCGTTGATTGTGGCTTTGTTGTTGATTGTGACTTTGTCGTTGATTGTGGCTTTGTCGTTGATTGTGGCTTTGTTGTAGATTGTGGCTTTGTTGATTGTGGCTTTGTTGTTGATTGTGGCTTTGTCGTTGATTGTGGCTTTGTTGTTGATTGCGGCTTTGTCGTTGATTGTGGCTTTGTCGTTGATAGTGGCTTTGTTGTAGATTGTGGCTTTGTTGATTGTGACTTTGTCGTTGATTGTGGCTTTGTTGTTGATTGTGGCTTTGTTGTTGATTGTGGCTTTGTTGATTGTGGCTTTGTCGTTGATTGTGGCTTTGTTGTTGATTGTGGCTTTGTCGTTGATTGTGGCTTTGTCGTTGATTGTGGCTTTGTCGTTGATTGTGGCTTTGTTGTTGATTGTGGCTTTGTTGTTGATTGTGGCTTTGTCGTTGATTGTGGCTTTGTCGTTGATTGTGGCTTTGTCGTTGATTGTGGCTTTGTCGTTGATTGTGGCTTTGTCGTTGATTGTGGCTTTGTTGTTGATTGTGGCTTTGTCGTTGATTGTGGCTTTGTTGTTGATTGTGGCTTTGTCGTTGATTGTGACTTTGTCGTTGATTGTGGCTTTGTTGTTGATTGTGGCTTTGTCGTTGATTGTGGCTTTGTTGTTGATTGTGGCTTTGTCGTTGATTGTGGCTTTGTCGTTGATTGTGGCTTTGTCGTTGATTGTGGCTTTGTTGTTGATTGTGGCTTTGTCGTTGATTGTGGCTTTGTTGTAGATTGTGGCTTTGTTGATTGTGACTTTGTCGTTGATTGTGGCTTTGTTGTTGATTGTGGCTTTGTTGATTGTGGCTTTGTTGTTGATTGTGGCTTTGTTGATTGTGGCTTTGTCGTTGATTGTGGCTTTGTTGTTGATTGTGGCTTTGTCGTTGATTGTGGCTTTGTCGTTGATTGTGGCTTTGTTGTTGATTATGGCTTTAATTTCGGATTCATTGTTGGTTTTGATTGTGGTGGTTGTAGTTGTTCTGGTAATATTAGTGATGGATGACAGTTGTTCTGGAGTGTTGTGTAGAAGAGGGGTGATGATGGTTGTAAGGGGGGGGGAAGATTGTGGTGGTGATTGTGGTTATGGTGGTAATTGTGGTAGAGGGAAGAGGGTGGTGCAGCCGGGCGAGGTAAGCTGATGACAGCTTGAGCTGTCAACCACCAGCTTCCGTCTAGACCAGGATTACTGTCAACTCCACCCCCCCCCCACCCCACCCCCACCACCCTACCGTAACCGACCTCCAGACTAACACTCTCCCTACTCTCTGTTGACCTCTGGGGTCACCTGCCCTACTCTCTGTTGACCTCTGGGGTCACCTGCCCTACTCTCTGTTGACCTCTGGGGTCACCTGCCCTACTCTCTGTTGACCTCTGGGGTCACCTGTCCTACTCTCTGTTGACCTCTGGGGTCACCTGCCCTACTCTCTGTTGACCTCTGGGGTCACCTGCCCTACTCTCTGTTGACATCTGGGGTTACCTTCCCTACTCTCTGTTGACCTCTGGGGTCACCTGCCCTACTCTCTGTTGACCTCTGGGGTCACCTTCTCTACTCTCTGTTGACCTCTGGGGTCACCTGCCCTACTCTCTGTTGACCTCTGGGGTCACCTTCCCTACTCCCTGTTGACCTCTGGGGTCACCTTCCCTACTCTCTGTTGACCTCTGGGGTCACCTGCCCTACTTTCTGTTGACCTCTGGGGTCACCTGCCCTACTCTCTGTTGACCTCTGGGGTCACCTTCCCTACTCCCTGTTGACCTCCGGGGTCACCTTCCCTACTCTCTGTTGACCTCTGGGGTCACCTTCTCTACTCTCTGTTGACCTCTGGGGTCACCTTCCCTACTCTCTGTTGACCTCTGGGGTCACCTTCCCCTACATCACCGCAACATGTCGACCTCCAAGATCACTTTCCCTGTTATTCTCGTCCCATCAAGACGGAGTTTAACCCGATCTGAGAGGCCTTGGGAGTACTCACGGCTTCCCAACCACGTCAAGGAGCTCTTCACCGAGTGGTTGGGAAGCCGTGAGTGCTCCCATGGGCCCTCGGAGCTCGCTAAGCTCTATCAACACGACTCCAGAGTGCCTCTAGTGCAGGTTGACCTCATTTGTCGTCTCCAGTGAGTGCGGTGGTTAGACAAATGTCTGTCAGGCCGACTGAATAAGTCCAAGATGATCTGTCTCTATAGTGTGAGAGCTATGACATAGCTGCAACTTATACGGTTTAAGAACAATGACTTATCGCTATAAGACTCCAGAGAAGATCATTGTCTATCAAGGATGGTGTATGAGGTTCATGGAAACACGTCTAATAACATGAACAAATCCACAAGGGCCGTAACGAGGGTTCGAATCTACGTCCGAGAACAAAATGGGACATGATTCAGTTACAGCCCCGCTCTCTGTGCCGGGTAAGTCCACTACGGGCTCACCATAGCCCGTGCTACTTGGAACTTTTTGGTCCCAGTAGCTGAATCTTAAACAACAGGGACACGTTAACAAACAATTCGAAACTTAACAAACAATTCGAAACGTTCCGACAAGAAATGTGGGACTAACCTGGTTGTAGTAAATATGTGGGCCTGCGGGCCACTCCTATCGTCGGACTTGGGGAATATAACTCCCAGAACCCACTCCAGGAATGATGAGTGGTGGGTCAAAGGGGTACTCTCTTGCGTACTTGGGTACTCTATTGGGTACTCAGTTATCATTACTTTGACACCGGGCGTAAAGAAAACGGGGGCAAAACCCAGGGGCCAGATTCACGAAGCAGTTACGCAAGCACTTACGAACCTGTACATCTTTTCTCAATCTTTGGCGGCTTTGTTTACAATTATTAAACAGTTAATATGCTCTGAAGCACCACGAGGCTGTTTATAACAATAACAACAGTTGATTGACAAGTTTTCATGCTTGTAAACTGTTTAATAAATGTAACCAAAGCCGTCAAAGATTGAGGAAAGATGTACACGTTCGTAAGTGCTTGCGTAACTGCTTCGTGAATCTGGCCCCAGGTGTGTAAGGCGTCAACATCTGTGGTAAATTATTGTCATTCAAAATTACCTGTATAGTACTTTACCTGTAGTCTGCCTCGAGAGTTATTCTACTCTATATTCGGAACCTGACCGTCCAGAGAGAGAGAGAGAGAGAGAGAGAGAGAGAGAGAGAGAGAGAGAGAGAGAGAGAGAGTGTGTGTGTGTGTGTGTGTGTGTGTGTGTGTGTGTGTGTGTGTGTGTGTGTGTGTGTGTGTGTGTGTGTGTGTGTGTGTGTGTGTGGCTCTGCCCCGCCGTGGGGGAGGAGTTGCCGCAAAGATATTTTTCTATATTCATTTTAATGTCTGATATTATTTTTTCTCTGTTTTTATTTTTATGTTTTTTTGCAGTAATATTCTTCAATACTATATTTGAGAAATTTACATAATAAAATGTGTTCAACATCAGGCGGTTCAAATATATTTGAGTCACTAATATGCGCACCATATTTTATTCTTTGCACAATAAAACATACTGTTAGTATACTGTATATACACACATTATATATATATATATATATATATATATATATACATTTGCAGTGTAGCCTCGCCTGCTTTGAACGAACCTATAACTACCCACAATGAATATTTTATGTTTTCTTTATATATCTAACGTTTTTACAATTGTTCTTTCAAAGTGCAATAATGCACTGTGCTACCAACAATGTTCTTTGTATCACAGAACATCATATTGTATATATAAGAATGGAGATAACGTGTATCTCCATTCTTGTGAACTAATACGAGCCACGAAGCAGTTTTGGTGTGTGTGATAATGTCATACACAGTGATCACTCAGCCTAGCCTCGCACATTTTGCGTGAAGTTCTAAAACTGCACGCAAATATTCTCTTCATATTTTGATTTTTTTTTTACCATTTTTTTCATGTGTCGTGGTGTATTGGGCTATCTTGAGGTTATCTTGAGGTTATCTTGAGATGATTTCGGGGCTTTAGTGTCCCCGCGGCCCAGTCCTCGACCAGGCCTCCACCCCCAGGAAGCAGCCCGTGACAGCTGACTAACACCCAGGTACCTATTTTACTGCTAGGTAACAGGGGCATAGGGTGAAAGAAACTCTGCCCATTGTTTCTCGCCGGCGCCTGGGATCGAACCCAGGACCACAGGATCACAAGTCCAGCGTGCTGTCCGCTCGGCCGACCGGCTCCCTGTCAATATTATTATTCGCCTCACAGAATGTACAGAATATATTATTCGCCTCACAGAATGTACACCGAGATATATTCATGGCAATATATGTTAAATAATATATTCTTTGAACAATAAGGAATACTGTTCTTGCTGTTATTACACTATATACATGCGTTATGTATAACTCTCCACCTTGTTATGCACCATAACAAACCACTAAGCTGTTGTGGTGGGTGTGGTAGCCTCGTCACCCAACCAAGGTTGACAATGGCACTGTGGAGAAATGCCCGACAGACCACTGGAACATTATCTAACACAGTGCACAGTTACAACCACAACAGACCACTGGAACATTATCTAACACAGTGCACAGTTACAACCACAACAGACCACTGGAACATTATCTAACACAGTGTACAGTTACAACCACAACAGACCACTGGAACATTATCTAACACAGTGCACAGTTACAACCACAACAGACCACTGGAACATTATCTAACACAGTGCACAGTTACAACCACAACAGACCACTGGAACATTATCTAACACAGTGCACAGTTACAACCACAACAGACCACTGGAACATTATCTAACACAGTGCACAGTTACAGCCACAACAGACCACTGGAACATTATCTAACACAGTGCACAGTTACAACCACAACAGACCACTGGAACATTATCTAACACAGTGCACAGTTACAACCACAACAGACCACTGGAACATTATCTAACACAGTGCACAGTTACAACCACAACAGACCACTGGAACATTATCTAACACAGTGCACAGTTACAACCACAACAGACCACTGGAACATTATCTAACACAGTGTACAGTTACAACCACAACAGACCACTGGAACATTATCTAACACAGTGCACAGTTACAACCACAACAGACCACTGGAACATTATCTAACACAGTGCACAGTTACAGCCACAACAGACCACTGGAACATTATCTAACACAGTGCACAGTTACAACCACAACAGACCACTGGAACATTATCTAACACAGTGCACAGTTACAACCACAACAGACCACTGGAACATTATCTAACACAGTGCACAGTTACAACCACAACAGACCACTGGAACATTATCTAACACAGTGTACAGTTACAGCCACAACAGACCACTGGAACATTATCTAACACAGTGCACAGTTACAACCACAACAGACCACTGGAACATTATCTAACACAGTGCACAGTTACAGCCACAACAGACCACTGGAACATTATCTAACACAGTGCACAGTTACAGCCACAACAGACCACTGGAACATTATCTAACACAGTGTACAGTTACAACCACAACAGACCACTGGAACATTATCTAACACAGTGCACAGTTACAGCCACAACAGACCACTGGAACATTATCTAACACAGTGCACAGTTACAACCACAACAGACCACTGGAACATTATCTAACACAGTGCACAGTTACAGCCACAACAGACCACTGGAACATTATCTAACACAGTGCACAGTTACAACCACAACAGACCACTGGAACATTATCTAACACAGTGCACAGTTACAACCACAACAGACCACTGGAACATTATCTAACACAGTGCACAGTTACAACCACAACAGACCACTGGAACATTATCTAACACAGTGCACAGTTACAACCACAACAGACCACTGGAACATTATCTAACACAGTGTACAGTTACAGCCACAACAGACCACTGGAACATTATCTAACACAGTGCACAGTTACAACCACAACAGACCACTGGAACATTATCTAACACAGTGTACAGTTACAGCCACAACAGACCACTGGAACATTATCTAACACAGTGCACAGTTACAACCACAACAGACCACTGGAACATTATCTAACACAGTGTACAGTTACAGCCACAACAGACCACTGGAACATTATCTAACACAGTGCACAGTTACAACCACAACAGACCACTGGAACATTATCTAACACAGTGCACAGTTACAAACCCATTAAGATCTCAACTTAAATTCAACAGAGCAGAAGAAGTTGTTAAACACGTGGCAAAATCTTACTGAAGCGACCACACGAGTCATAAATACTCATACTCCGCCCAAGTAAAACAGAAACAAGCAACACTTAGTGGGCCAGCCAGAGGCTTAGGGGCCCGCCCAGTGGGCCAGCCAGAGGCTTAGGGCCCGCCCAGTGGGCCAGCCAGAGGCTTAGGGGCCCGCGCAGTGGGCCAGCCAGAGGCTTAGGGCCCGCCCAGTGGGCCAGCCAGAGGCTTAGGGGCCCGCCCAGTGGGCCAGCCAGAGGCTTAGGGGCCCGCCCAGTGGGCCAGCCAGAGGCTTAGGGGCCCGCCCAGTGGGCCAGCCAGAGGCTTAGGGGCCCGCCCAGTGGGCCAGCCAGAGGCTTAGGGGCCCGCGCAGTGGGCCAGCCAGAGGCTTAGGGGCCCGCCCAGTGGGCCAGCCAGAGGCTTAGGGGCCCGCCCAGTGGGCCAGCCAGAGGCTTAGGGGCCCGCCCAGTGGGCCAGCCAGAGGCTTAGGGGCCCGCCCAGTGGGCCAGCCAGAGGCTTAGGGGCCCGCGCAGTGGGCCAGCCAGAGGCTTAGGGGCCCGCCCAGTGGGCCAGCCAGAGGCTTAGGGGCCCGCCCAGTGGGCCAGCCAGAGGCTTAGGGGCCCGCCCAGTGGGCCAGCCAGAGGCTTAGGGGCCCGCGCAGGAATATCCCTGAAAAAAAAAGTTGACAATGCTCAATAACACCCCAAAAATGTCTCTCAATATACCACGACATTCACTAAATCCTGAATATGAATCATTTTCCTCAAGTATATATTCTATAGAAACATGAGGTCGAGTTTCATGATGCGTAGATGCAAGAAACCGATATCTTGAGGTTATCTTGAGATGATTTCAGGGCCTAGCGTCCCCGCGGCCCGGTCCTCGACCAGGCCTCCTTTTTGTTACATATCCCCCCCCAGGAAGCAGCCCGTAGCAGCTGTCTAACTCCCAGGTACCTCTTTACTTCTAGATGAACAGATGCATCAGGGTGAAAGAAACTTTTTGGCCATTTGTCTTCGCCTCCACCGGGGCTCGAACCTTGTACATGGTCGTTATTACGAGCAGGATCTTACATGACACTATCATCGCAAAATAGGGGCAGTTAGTTATTTATTTCATCATTATTAACTGCTGCCATGCAGCTGTGGTCGCTACTGCTGCATGGCAATGCTGTGAGCTACTGCTGCATGGCAGTGCTGTGAGCTACTGCTGCATGGCAATGCTGTGAGCTACTGCTGCATGGCAGTGCTGTGAGCTACTGCTGCATGGCAATGCTGTGAGCTACTGCTGCATGGCAATGCTGTGAGCTACTGCTGCATGGCAATGCTGTGAGCTACTGCTGCATGGCAATGCTGTGAGCTACTGCTGCATGCGCCGCGCATGGTAGCACTCTCACTACTGAGTACTGAGTACTCTTTCAGTACTGAAGCCTTCACACAGGAGTGCCCATGATTTTTTTCCCAAAGATGCTTCCTGGAGGCTTGAGGAAGCGCAGATGTAAACCCTGTGTATCCACCAGAGTTTACCAGCTCATGCTGTACAGTTTAAAACATCCGTGACTGTGTTGCGCAGTTTACCAATCTTCGCCAAAATCATCACCTCGTTGCATCATGCAATGTAAGAGTGAAACATGTGAATTTACTGTGCATTCTGAATGATTAGAGATTGGATATTACGAATCTGTATCCGAGACTGGAGAGGGATTACACACTAATCCATCATGGGTCCTTGGGTGGATGACTCACTTGAACAGTAGGAATGAGTTGTCATTTGCAATGGAATGTCTTTAGTAAAAATAAAATTTGTATAGAATATATTCTGTTTGGTTTGGGTATATTTGGAAAAAGTTAGGTGAAAGGCATTGAAAATATGTGAGGTGGGGGGACTAAATGTAACAGTTATATCAGATTTTGTCATATTAAATCCTAGCATTACGAGAATAGCTAATCAATCGTTCTTATATTTTGTAAGTGGAATTATAAGTGGGTGAGTGGGAGGGGGAATTATAAGTGGGTGAGTGGGAGGGGGAATTATAAGTGGGTGAGTGGGTGGGGGAATTATAAGTGGGTGAGTGGGAGGGGGAATTATAAGTGGGTGAGTGGGAGGGGGAATTATAAGTGGGTGAGTGGGAGGGGGAATTATAAGTGGGTGAGTGGGAGGGAACAAGGAACATGTAGCCAAACTATTTACGTCTGAGACTCTTGGAACGACTCACTTGGGTGTGGAATTCAAGCAATGATTTCGATGGATGTCGTACCAGTGGTGATGTGCCAGTGGTGATGTACCAGTGGTGATGTACCTGTGGTGATGTGCCTGTGATGATGTGCCAGTGATGATGTGCCAGTGATGATGTGCCAGTGGTGATGTGCCAGTGGTGATGTGCCAGTGGTGATGTACCAGTGGTGATGTGCCAGTGATGATGTGCCAGTGGTGATGTGCCAGTGGTGATGTGCCAGTGGTGATGTGTCAGTGGTGATGTGCCAGTGGTGATGTGCTAGTGGTGATGTACCAGTGGTGATGTGCCAATGGTGATGTGCCTGTGGTGATGTGCCAGTGGTGATGTGCCAGTGGTGATGTACCAGTGGTGATGTGCCAGTGGTGATGTGTCAGTGGTGATGTACCAGTGGTGATGTCTCAGTGGTGATGTGCCAGTGGTGATGTGCCAGTGATGTGCCAGTGGTGATGTGCCAGTGGTGATGTGCCAGTGGTGATGTGCCAGTGGTGATGTGCTAGTGGTGATGTACCAGTGGTGATGTGCCAGTGGTGATGTGCCTGTGATGTGCCAGTGGTGATGTGCCAGTGGTGATGTACCAGTGGTGATGTGCCAGTGGTGATGTGTCAGTGGTGATGTACCAGTGGTGATGTACCAGTGGTGATGTGCCAGTGATGATGTGCCAGTGGTGATGTACCAGTGGTGATGTGCGAGTGGTGATGTACCAGTGGTGATGTGCCAGTGGTGATGTGCCAGTGGTGATGTGCCAGTGATGATGTGCCAGTGATGATGTGCCAGTGGTGATGTGTCAGTGGTGATGTGTCAGTGGTGATGTGCCAGTGGTGATGTACCAGTGATGTGCCAGTGGTGATGTGCCAGTGGTGATGTACCAGTGATTATGTGCCAGTGGTGATGTGCCAGTGGTGATGTGCCTGTGGTGATGTGCCAGTGGTGATGTACCAGTGATGTGCCAGTGGTGATGGGCAAGTGGTGATGTGTCAGTGGTGATGTGCCAGTGGTGATGTGAGAGTGGTGATGTACCAGTGATGATGTGCCAGTAGTCATGTACCAGTGATGTGCCAGTGGTGATGTACCAGTGATGTGCCAGTGGTGATGTGCCAGTGGTGATGTGCCAGTGGTGATGTGCCAGTGATGATGTGCCAGTGGTGATGTATCAGTGGTGATGTACCAGTGGTGATGTGCCAGTGATGTACGAGTGGTGATGTACCAGTGATGTGCCAGTGATGATGTGCTAGTAGTGATGTACCAGTGGTGATGTACCAGTGATGTGCCAGTGATGATGTGCTAGTAGTGATGTACCAGTGGTGATGTACCAGTGATGTGCCAGTGATGTACCAGTGATGTGCCAGTGATGTACCAGTGGTGATGTACCAGTGGTGATGTACCAGTGGTGATGTACCAGTGGTGATGTACCAGTGGTGATGTACCAGTGGTGATGTGCCAGTGATGATGTACCAGTGGTGATGTACCAGTGGTGATGTACCAGTGGTGATGTACCAGTGGTGATGTACCAGTGGTGATGTGCCAGTGATGATGTGCCAGTGATGATGTACCAGTGGTGATGTACCAGTGGTGATGTACCAGTGGTGATGTACCAGTGGTGATGTACCAGTGGTGATGTACCAGTGGTGATGTACCAGTGGTGATGTACCAGTGGTGATGTACCAGTGGTGATGTACCAGTGGTGATGTGTATAATGTAGAGAATTGCCTTGTAAAACTTATGTATATATAATTTATATTGTATTTTCTTAAATAAAGATAAAAAAAATTCATTCTAAACAGTTAAATAACTTTGTACGCCCCTCAACATTCTACATCGGATCAAATATCACTCCAACCTCACAGTTCATTCATATAACATAGATCTGACTTCTATAACACTCTAACTGCCTGTCAGAAGTTCATCTCTGTGTACCACTAGCTTCAGCCTATCACACTATAAGCTCACATTTAGGGTTAATAGCCTCAATCATACTTAACACTCGCTTAATATCAGTATCATCAACCCTACAACACTTAAGACACTTAATACAATATGCTAATATGTCAATATTTAGGAAGGAGATAGTGTTAAGCCAGTATGGCATACTGCCACTGATTGAACATTATTCATCACTTAACTTAATGTTCGTATTTGTTGCCTAACAAATTAACGGGATTGATACTGTCAATCCCGTTAATATCTGATAAACACTAAATCAACTTTACCGTGACTAAAAAAGATGCTTTATATAAATCATAATTGTTGAATGAGGGGAATACGACTTGCAATAATTTCCCTCCCTGTTGTCTGAGCTACGTTGGGAAGCGCTGCACTTTGGCGTCCAGGAGGCAAGGGTTCAGGGTGTGTTAGTGAAGTGCGGTGAAGCCCTCGAGGCCAGCCAGGGGCTTCACATGACCTCTTGTCCCCCTGGATTCCACAATCCATACCGGGGGATTTTAGGGCACGGCTCTGAGGCTCCTGTATCATCACCAAGCAGGCTATAGACTCCAGATCCCAGGCTTCTGGGTCACCACGTTGGAGGCTCGAGGCTCGTAAGTCACAAATCAGCGTGATGCGGGTTCTTCGGTGACTAAAACCAAGCAATTCGTGGGTTCCTCTACCAGGACAGAGGATCCCAGGATCCCAGGATCCCAGGATCCCCTCCACCAACACAGGACATCCCTGGTCACACGCCAGCAGCTCTCATAGCACAATTATGCTGATAGGAACAAAAAACAGGAGAGTGGGAGGTGTCACAGAAGAACAAAGAAGTAGCGGTTATAAAAAGCCAAGGTTGCTGCCTCCTGCCGCCGGGGGTGCCAGGGGCAACGCACCTGTACTGAATCACATTTTAATGATATGACACTTGAGAGTTATAATGAGCAAACATACAGGTGCAGCGGCTACGTTACACAAACGGGGGAAGAGGTGAGTGGTTTCTGGCTCAATTTCAAACGGAAAACAACCCCATATGAAATTACTAACGCTGCGGTGAATTGTTGCGTTAGTTCCTATTATCGGTTTCCGGGTGCTAGGAGCCGCCGCCATAGGGGGGGGGGTGGAGTGACAGGTCAACTGGAAAGATTAGCGCGGGTGAGTCCTCGAACTAGGCTATACATATTTCCTCCCTCTAGATTTTCCTCAACTAGGCTATAAGTATCTTTTTCCCTCTTAGAGTTTTCCCCCCAAGTAGCCAAGAATAAACCAAATATTTTCCCTAACAAAAAATGAAAAAAAAAAAACACAGGACAAATGTAAATAATTAGTCCACGTTGGTAGCATCATGGTTATAAAACAGCTCACAGACCCCACTAAGAGGAAGCTGATGTGGTGCTCAGGGCCACCGTAGCCGGTACAGGCGAGGCAACCAATGAAGCAGCATTTGAGGTAATACCTACAGCCCTCGAGGGGATAGCCTTAATTGTCCACTTACTGTTATGATAATCTTATGAACTTGTGACATTAGTAATCGCTCGCTTCCTCTTCCAAATTCTGCTCGATGTACGAGTGTCTGTGTTTACGATCAATTCCCGAGCAATATGTAAACATTAATGGCTAATCGTCATCTCCATCCGGACTGAAAACAGGGGACAAGCAGCCTCATCCTCTTGCCAGACGAACGCTGTTGTTGTTGTTAAAGATTCGCTACCTGGAACAAGAAGTTCCAGGTAGCACGGGCTATGGTGAGCCCGTAGTGGACTAAACGCGCGGGAGAGTCGAGGAGAAGCGACAGCTGGTTCACAAATCCGGTTCTCTCTCTCGACCGTGTTACAGATTGGACAATAAACCTTATCCAACTGCCATTCAGAGGTCATAAACGCATACCTGCTTCTTAGGTAAGTGTCGAGACGGCTGTACACCTCTGCTGTCACCCACGCCACACAGAGGTTTGCTGTTACCCACACCACACAGAGGTCTGCTGTTACCCACGCCACACAGTGGTCTGCTGTCACCCACGCCACACAGAGGTCTGCTGTTACCCACGCCACACAGGTCTGCTGTCACCCACGCCACACAGAGGTCTGCTGTCACCCACGCCACACAGAGGTCTGCTGTCACCCACGCCACACAGTGGTCTGCTGTCACCCACGCCACACAGTGGTCTGCTGTCACCCACGCCACACAGAGGTCTGCTGACACCCACGCCACACAGAGGTCTGCTGTCACCCACGCCACACAGTGGTCTGCTGTCACCCACGCCACACAGAGGTCTGCTGTCACCCACGCCACACAGAGGTCTGCTGTTACCCACGCCACACAGAGGTCTGCTGTCACCCACGCCACACAGTGGTCTGCTGTCACCCACGCCACACAGAGGTCTGCTGTCACCCACGCCACACAGAGGTCTGCTGTCACCCACGCCACACAGTGGTCTGCTGTCACCCACGCCACACAGAGGTCTGCTGTCACCCACGCCACACAGAGGTCTGCTGTTACCCACGCCACACAGAGGTCTGCTGTCACCCACGCCACACAGAGGTCTGCTGACACCCACGCCACACAGTGGTCTGCTGTCACCCACGCCACACAGAGGTCTGCTGTCACCCACGCCACACAGAGGTCTGCTGTTACCCACGCCACACAGAGGTCTGCTGTCACCCACGCCACACAGAGGTCTGCTGACACCCACGCCACACAGTGGTCTGTTGACACCCACGCCTCACAGAGGTCTGCTGTCACCCACGCCACACAGTGGTCTGCTGTCACCCACGCCACACAGAGGTCTGCTGTTACCCACGCCACACAGAGGTCTGCTGTCACCCACGCCACACAGAGGTCTGCTGTCACCCACGTCACACAGAGGTCTGCTGCCACCCACGCCACACAGAGGTCTGCTGTTACCCACACCACACAGAGGTCTGCTGTCACCCACGCCACACAGTGGTCTGCTGTCACCCACGCCACACAGTGGTCTGCTGTCACCCACGCCACACAGTGGTCTGCTGTCACCCACGCCACACAGAGGTCTGCTGTCACCCACGCCACACAGAGGTCTGCTGTCACCCACGCCACACAGAGGTCTGCTGTCACCCACGCCACACAGAGGTCTGCTGCCACCCACGCCACACAGAGGTCTGCTGTTACCCACGCCACACAGAGGTCTGCTGTTACCCACGCCACACAAAGGTCTGCTGTTACCCACGCCACACAAAGGTCTGCTGTTACCCACGCCACACAGTGGTCTGCTGTCACCCACGCCACTCAGAGGTCTGCTGCCACCCACGCCACACAGAGGTCTGCTGTTACCCACGCCACACAGAGGTCTGCTGCCACCCATGCCACACAGAGGTCTGCTGGGTGGCAGCAGACCACTGCTGCCACTCCTTTTTTTCTGTAGGATGAAACACTTGAAGGAAACTGCAGAAGGCCTACTGACCTATACGAGGCAGCTGCTATTTATACCCGCTCAAAATCACTCGTGTATGTCTGTCCTACGCTTGAAACAATCCAGCGATCTAACTACACTTGTTCTAATCAGTCCAAGCCCCTTGCTTAACACTACACTTCCTCGCCACCCTACTTTTGACAGCTGATAATGCACTCTAAAGTGAGAGCGTGAGAGCATTACGGGCTCACCATAGCCCGTGCTACATGGAAACTTCGTTCTGAGTAGCTAAATCTAAAACAACAACAACAGCATTGCTTACAGCCCCGCTCCTGTGCTAGGTAAGTCCACTACGGGGCTCACCATAGCCCGTGCTACTTGCCCCGCCCACTCTTGTGCCGGGTAAGTCCACTACGGGCTCACCATAGCCCGTGCTACTTGCCCCGCCCACTCTTGTGCCAGGTAAGTCCACTACGGGCTCACCATAGCCCGTGCTACATGGAACTTTTTGCTCCTAGTAGCTGAATCTTAAACAACAACAACCATTGCTTCGAAATTTACTACGTCACGGGGTTTTGTGGGACGTTGCTGCTTGGGTAACACCTTATCAGAGGACGAAACTCGGCGCGACAAGACCGGGGGTGATATCTGCAGGAGCCGAGATGTAGATGTTTCGTCGATGGGATGATGTTTCCCATCCTGGCAAGTACACCCTATTGTAAAGACAACCCTTTTGTCTTGGCCTGAGAAGGGCGAGCGAGGCAGATGAGACACACGAGGAAAAACAAAACAAAAAAGTTCAAAATAAACCGTACACTTAGCTCAGAAATATATTAAAATGCTATAAGCGTCATGCATTAATGCTGAATGGTGTGGGTACCATACCCACACCCTCGTGTGGGTATGGTTTGTACCACACCTTTGTGTGGGTATGGCTTGTGCCACACCCTTGTGTGGGTATAGCTTGTACCACACCCCTCGGGTGGGTATGGCTTGTACCACACCCTCGTGTGGGTATGGCTTGTACCACACCCTCGTGTGGGTATGGCTTGTACCACACCCTCGTGTGGGTATGGCTTGCGTCACAGCCTCGTGTGGGTATAGCTTGCGTCACAGCCTCTGCAGGGATGAGGGTGAGTGGTCTATGCCTCAACCACGGGTGACATACGCACAACACCCAGCAATGTCTGACAGCCATTGCTTCAAGTCTGCACGGAGACTATAACATCCCACAGATTCTCACAGTAACATTTACTAAACAAAAAACTACCACTTACGGGCTATTCATGCCCGTGCCACATCTTGGGGTGGCTTAATCTTCATCAATCAATCTCAGAGTGAAGTATTCAGAGATGAAGTGTTATAGCAGCATGAAAAGTATGTCCATGTGCTCAAAATATCAAATTTAAGGCAGTGTCTGGGATGCTCCCGGACGCAGGTTCGAATCCTCGTCACGGCCCTTGTGGATTTGTTTATCAAATTTCTTTCATAAGTTAATAATAATTTGCTGTGGAATGCAGATTCTGTCACAGCCGAATTTTCTTTTAATGGGTTTAATACCATTAAAACCTTTCATGAAACGATTCACATCAATATAAAGGGAAAACCTTAGCTTATTCACTTTAAATTTCCACAAAAGGATTTTGAATATGTGATCGAGGGTGTCGGGGATAATGTTGTTTGATTGTTTACATTCCAGGACGATTGTTGGACGGTAAAATGGGGCTACAATCGCCGTTTGTTCTTCAGAACAGTTGTTAGGGACCTGACGGCTGAGTGGACAGCGCTCGGGATTCGTAGTCCTGAGGTTCCGGGTTCGATCACCGGTGGAGACGGAAAACAAATGCGCAGAGTTTCTTTCACCCCGGATTCACCTGTTCACCTAGCAGTAAATAGGTACCTGGGAGTTAGACAGCTGCTACGGGCTGCTTTCTGGGAGAAGTGTAACAAAAAGGAGGCCTTGGTCGAGGACCGGGCCGCGGGGACGCTAAGCCCCGAAATCATCTCAAGATAAACTTCAAGGAGAATAAGATAGTGACTAAGATGCTTCCAAGTGAACACTGCTCAATAATGCCCTAAGATGCGGGTGCACAACTCTCCAGAATTCCCTGGAAACTGGCCACTTGAATGGAAATAATAAGACGAGAACTACCTCGTCCTCCAATCGGGATTCGATGCCCCGGGCACCCATCCAGTACTGGAACTTAACCTGACAGAGTTAGTTAGTTTAGTTCATTTATTATGCACCCCATACCCATCTTGTGGGCGGTAGTGGAAAGGGTTACAGCGGCACATAATGGGCTCAGGGACTGAACCCCACAATTCATTTAGCTAAGCAACTTACAATCTTGATGAGCTAGTTACAAAATTCAATATAAGTCGTCACATCAACAATGGGTTCGAGATCGACCTCAAGTACAGGTTCTAAATTAACCTGACAGACCAATTCATGCTCACATAACCCACTAAGCCAGACAAGCATCCTGTTGTGAACACGTATAACACACCTATATTTACCCTATAACCTTTAACAAAATATCGCAAGGGCCATCACGAAAAAAAACCCACTGGAAACAGACTCAGAATAGCCTACAATTATTTAACGTTCACAAAAGTTATTATATCGACTAAAAATCATTAGCCAGCGAGCGAGGAAATTGTGGATATAGGAATTAGGAGAGCGAAGTCAATAATTGTTTTGTAACAACGTAATTGGTTTATGAGAGCCCGTGAACCCGTAAGTATAGTGACGGAGGGACTGGAGAGCTGCACGACATAGGAAGCCACCTCCTACCTGCCTATTTCTTCACTAATTTACTAGCTAGTAAATCCTACAGCAGCTGTAGAGGGGAGGGAGAGAGAGAGAAGGCATGTATACTGCGTGTGAATCATTACAGGTCAGTGTGAATCATTACTGTGTGTGAATCATTACAGGTCAGTGTGAATCATTACAGGTCAGTGTGAATCATTACTGCGTGTGAATCATTACAGGTCAGTGTGAATCATTACAGGTCAGTGTGAATCATTACTGCGTGTGAATCATTACAGGTCAGTGTGAATCATTACAGGTCAGTGTGAATCATTTTTTTTTTTTTGAGATATATACAAGAGTTGTTACATTCTTGTACAGCCACTAGTACGCGTAGCGTTTCGGGCAAGTCCTTAATCCTATGGTCCCTGGAATACGATCCCCTGCCGCGAAGAATCGTTTTTTCATCCAAGTACACATTTTACTGTTGCGTTAAACAGAGGCTACAGTTAAGGAATTGCGCCCAGTAAATCCTCCCCGGCCAGGATACGAACCCATGACATAGCGCTCGCGGAACGCCAGGCGAGTGTCTTACCACTACACCACGGAGACTGTAAACAGTCTCGAACTGTTTACAGTCTGTTTACAGTCGAACTGAAAACAAACAGAGACTATCATTACTGCGTGTGAATCATTACAGGTCAGTGTGAATCATTACTGCGTGTGAATCATTACAGGTCAGTGTGAATCATTACTGCGTGTGAATCATTACAGGTCAGTGTGAATCATTACTGCGTGTGAATCATTACAGGTCAGTGTGAATCATTACTGCGTGTGAATCATTACAGGTCAGTGTGAATCATTACTGCGTGTGAATCATTACAGGTCAGTGTGAATCATTACTGCGTGTGAATCATTACAGGTCAGTGTGAGGGCAATGATTACTCTTGCATCGTATACAAACTGCACAGAGCGATGATCGCTTTTTTTTTTTTTTTTTTATTAACATATTAGGTACATGTGCATTAGTGCAGCTACCCTAGACTATATGAAGTGGAGTACAGTGTGTCAAAAAGAAGCTAACTAGGTGATGCTAAAAAATCCCCATCACCCAGGATGGTTAGTCATACAGAGGCATGTGATAAGCGGTCTGCACTGGCAGACTCCGGGTGCATTTTGAGAATATCAACACCACAAGATTGAATAAGGTAGCAGTGGTAATACAAGTCCCCATCTCGCAGGATGGTTAGTCATACAGAGCCATGTGTTTAATAGCCTGCACTGGCAAATTTTGGGTATACTGTGAGGATGTTGTTGATTACCTCGTTGAGTCCAAGGAATGATAGCTTCCGTTGTTCACTGTTTCGCCGAGTCCTCGCTTTAATCTCTTCCGTTCTTTTGCCGCATCTCGTTCACTATCTTAGGGTCCTAGTCACTTGCGAGCGACGTCCACAAGGGTTAAGTTCTTTCTTCAGGAATACAGTTCTAAATGTCGATATTAGGGGGTGGGGTCAAGGGTGGAATATTAGGGGGTGGTGTCAAGGGTGAAATATTAGGGGGTGGTATCAAGGGTGGAATATTAGGGGGTGGTGTCAAGGGTGAAATATTAGGGGGTGGTATCAAGGGTGAAATATTAGGGGGTGGTATCAAGGGTGAAATATTAGGGGGTGGTATCAAGGGTGAAATATTAGGGGGTGGTGTCAAGGGTGAAATATTAGGGGGTGTTATCAAGGGTGGAATATTAGGGGGGTGTTATCAAGGGTGGAATATTAGGGGGGTGGTGTCAAGGGTGAAATATTAGGGGGTGGTATCAAGGGTGAAATATTAGGGGGTGGTATCAAGGGTGAAATATTAGGGGGTGGTATCAAGGGTGAAATATTAGGGGGTGGTGTCAAGGGTGGAATATTAGGGGGTGGTGTCAAGGGTGAAATATTAGGGGGTGGTATCAAGGGTGAAATATTAGGGGGTGGTATCAAGGGTGAAATATTAGGGGGTGGTATCAAGGGTGAAATATTAGGGGGTGGTATCAAGGGTGAAATATTAGGGGGTGGTATCAAGGGTGAAATATTAGGGGGTGGTATCAAGGGTGAAATATTAGGGGGGTGTTATCAAGGGTGGAATATTAGGGGGTGGTATCAAGGGTGAAATATTAGGGGGTGGTATCAAGGGTGAAATATTAGGGGGTGGTATCAAGGGTGAAATATTAGGGGGGTGTTATCAAGGGTGGAATATTAGGGGGTGGTATCAAGGGTGAAATATTAGGGGGTGGTATCAAGGGTGAAATATTAGGGGGGTGTTATCAAGGGTGGAATATTAGGGGGTGGTATCAAGGGTGAAATATTAGGGGGTGGTATCAAGGGTGAAATATTAGGGGGTGGTATCAAGGGTGAAATATTAGGGGGTGGTATCAAGGGTGAAATATTAGGGGGTGGTATCAAGGGTGAAATATTAGGGGGTGGTATCAAGGGTGAAATATTAGGGGGTGGTGTCAAGGGTGAAATATTAGGGGGTGGTATCAAGGGTGAAATATTAGGGGGTGGTATCAAGGGTGAAATATTAGGGGGTGGTATCAAGGGTGAAATATTAGGGGGTGGTGTCAAGGGTGAAATATTAGGGGGTGGTATCAAGGGTGAAATATTAGGGGGGTGTTATCAAGGGTGGAATATTAGGGGGTGGTATCAAGAAACCAGAGACCTTAGGCTGCAGGAGCGGTCCAGTAAGTCTTCCTAAGTTCAATAGGAACACAAGAAAGGAATGTTCTTTTCCTTATAATCCTTTTTTCTGTAGGATGAAACATTTGAAGGAAACTGCAGAAGGGCCTATTGACCTATACGAGGCAGCTACTATTTATACCCGCTCAAAATCACTCGTGTATGTCTGTCCTACGCTTGAAACAATCCAGCGATCAAACGTCTAATATGTTGCCCGGTAATTTGTTCAATAAATCAATCCAAACCAGTATTTACCTGGCAAACGAAACGCACTGAATATATTGCTTCTTCTCTTTACGGCTTTCTTGTAGGACTGGGGACACGCAGTCAGGATACTTATGCTGTTTATTTGTATATACACACGACTGAGGTCCTCACGCTAGCTAATCCAGTCCTTTCATTGGCGGCCATTAATATGTGGCCCGCTCCTAACCCATGACGTCAGAGCCACACCGGCCTGTCATTGGAGGAGACATAACTGTCCATGATTTCAAAGTCTGATGAAAGTGACTGATGAAGAAAGCACATCAAATACACCGTGCCTCAAGGGAGACACTTTCTCCAGGTGTCTGTGACAAGGAGAAGAACTTCGGAGTGGACATCTGGCCAAAGCTATCGCCCGAGGTACACATAAACTTGGAAACATCTATGGCGCACGCAAGGTTCCCAAATATTGACTAGGCTACCATCACAACATGAATATGGAGACATTTAAGAAGCTATGCAATGCTTATTTCTAACCTGCCTTCTAGTACACAGTATCAGCTCGGAGTCTTCACCTAACACAAACTCAGGAGTTTATTTTTTAGCTAGTTTAGTCATTTATTATGCACCCCATACCCCACACCTTTGGAAGAGGGGGGAGGGGTTCAACAGTCCAAATGAGGTATTGTCCTTCTATGGAATATCATAACATTTCATTCTCCTGGGCAAGACATTTTGATTCAAACAAGTAAACTATTTTGTAGTTACTAGATCCTAAAAATATAGAATAGTTACAAAAAATTATCCATAACAGATAGGCCCTACAGCTACTATAGAAGTAATATACTTAATTTAGACTCTTGTACCCCAAAAAATTTCCATGTTTGGTACAATAGAATTTTACAAGGGCCTCGCTAGAACTGAGACTAGCCATAAACCTAATCTGTATATATGCCTTAATAAGCACTGCTAGGCTTAACATGCACTAACTTAGGCCTAATTTACTATATATAAATACTATAGAAGGCAGTAGAAAGTTCGGTTTGGTTTGGCTTGTATTTTCTCGAACCGTCTGCACCTAATTAGTACATATAATACATATACATATATCTAATACATATACATAAGTATAGGTATTATAATTTGTGGAGACCGATTCATTCAGTATATTGTGTATTCATTTATGAATAGAAATTACAAGTATATTTATCTTAAGCTGAAGTCCTTTGTAGTCCTCTGGAATACTTCATAATTCTTTGTAATTCTTTGTAATGCTTTGTAGCTTTTTGTAATCATTTGTACTCCTTTGTAGTCCTTTGCAAAACTGCTAGTTTTGTTATATTTAATAAAAAAACGGTATTAAAAAATATTTGCTAATAATGAAATTACTTCATGCAAGTTTGAGTTAATTTGTTCTTGTTCAGAATTTGTTGAAATAGTAGTCAGAAAAGTATTTTAAGAAGATGATTATGCGATGAAAGTGGCTTGGTGTTGGGCCTAAGGCCTATCAACCCCTGGAGGGTTATTAAGGGCTATCAACCCCTGGAGGGTTATTAAGGCCTATCAACCCCTGGAGGGTTATTAAGGCCTATCAACCCCTGGAGGGTTATTAAGGCCTATCAACCCCTGGAGGGTTATTAAGGCCTATCAACCCCTGGAGGGTTATTAAGGCCTATCAACCCCTGGAGGGTTATTAAGGCCTATCAACCCCTGGAGGGTTATTAAGGCCTATCAACCCCTGGAGGGTTATTAAGGCCTATCAACCCCTGGAGGGTTATTAAGACCACTACAATAGTTCACTGACCAGCCAGGGAGTATATACATTAGCCCAGAACTATATATATATATATATATATATATATATATATATATATATATATATATATATATATATATATATATATATATATATATATATATATATATATATATACCGATAAATACTTAAGTACCCCCTCTCGCTGTATACATTAAGTATTTTAGCTGATAAATCCCAGATAATTGACCCATTTCAAAATGCTAGAAATTGCAGCAGGGAACATGTAACTATCTTTCTTCCTGACAGAAACAAGTAAACAATTTATTTTGTCTTGATAACAAACTATTACATACTGCGGTTGTTTGGGTCTCTGGAAACACCACCGCTATACTCACCTCGCCGTGTTTGTCTCGGGAAGAGTAATTGAACATTTCTAAAGATAATTGAACACTGGGTAAATAATCATTTTCTGAAGATAATTGAACCTGGGCATATTAGATCAAGAGTTCGCATTAACAGATTCTTATCTTTCCTTGTACTTGTGTAGCTTTTATAAGGGGAAGATTGGCGTAGATTCCCACAGCAGCGACGGAGACTGATCGCTCCGACATTTGCTGTTGTAGATAGCTGTCATGATTTAAGATTTTCATTAACGGGTTCCGTCTGGCTTCCTGTGCGTCGGGTGGGCGCGGAGAGGCTGTCCGACGCCGGTAGTAAGGTCCGACGCCTGAGGGTCCGACGTCTGAGGGTCCGACGCCTGAGGGTCCGACGTCTGAGGGTCCGACGCCTGAGGGTCCGACGCCTGAGGGTCCGACGCCTGAGGGTCCGACGTCCTGAGATACCGACGTCCTGAGACACCAACGTCCTAAGACACTGACGTCCTGAGACACCGACGTCCTGAGACACTGACGTCCTGAGACATCGACGTCCTGAGATACCGACGTCCTGAGACACTGACGTCCTGAGACACTGACGTCCTGAGACACCGACGTCCTGAGACACCGACGTCCTGAGACACCGATGTCCTGAGACACCGATGTCCTGAGACACCGACGTCCTGAGCCACCGACGTCCTGAGCCACCGACGTCCTGAGACACCGACGTCCTGAGACACTGACGTCCTGAGACACTGACGTCCTGAGACACCGACGTCCTGAGACACCGACGTCCTGAGACACTGACGTCCTGAGACACTGACGTCCTGAGACACCGACGTCCTGAGACAATGACGTCCTGAGACATCGACGTCCTGAGACACCAACGTCCTGAGACACTGACGTCCTGAGACATCGACGTCCTGAGACACCGACGTCCTGAGACATCGACGTCCTGAGACACCGACGTCCTGAGACACCGACGTCCTGAAACACCGACGTCCTGAAACACCGACGTCCTGAAACACCGACGTCCTGAAACACCGACGTCCTGAGATATCGACGTCCTGAGCCACCGACGTCTTGAGCCACCGACGTCTTGAGCCACCGACGTCCTGAGACATCGACGTCGTGAGTGTGAGTTGTGAATTGCCAAGGCATCAGGCGCTGTGTTGAGCATGGGTCACGACGTCACAAATACTAGCAGTGATGTGGACAATAATCAGCATTACGTATCCCCGTGGCGCGGTGGTAAAACACTCGCCCGGCGCTTCGCAAGCGCCTGGGTTCGCATCCTGGCCGGGGAGGATTGACCGGGCACCAATCCTTAACTGTAGCCTCTGTTCGCCCAGCGGAGAATGGGTACCTGGTTGTTAAACGATATGGCGGGTCGTATTCCAGGGTATTATTCGTATTATATTTTCATATAATACGTATTCGTATTGTGTTAGTCGTCTCTTACAACTAAGAGACAACTAACACAACAACTATACCCCCCATTAGACTATTTTACAGGAACTTCTTTTCCACAGCCCATAAAACGGAGGAAAGGGTCCTGAAAGATATTGTCAGTAGAAACGTTATCCCTACAGACAAAAATCAGAAGATACAACTGACGATTTACTATAAAACCAGAAAAACGGCCAGCCTACTCATGAGAAACTCTCCAGACACAAAGCAGAACGCTTTAAAAGAGACCAACGTCGTCTATGCCTTCAAATGCCCTCTTAGGGACTGTAAGCCTCAAAAAAACCAGTATATAGGCAAGACAACAACATCTCTTTCCAGGCGTTTAACGATGCAAAAGCAACAGGGCTCCATTAAGGAACATATAATCTCTTCCCACAAACAAACCATCACCAGAGAAATCTTAGCAAACAACACAGAAAAAATCGATAGATACAGCGATAGCAGGCGGCTTGACGTCTGCGAGGCACTACACATCAAGAAGTCAACACCAGCAATCAACAGCCAATTAATGCACAACTATATTCTACCCACTTCAAGACTCCGCTCCAATATAGAAGCATCAAGAAATATGGACCAATAGGCTTTCTACAATTACTTCCATTCAATACCCATTGTTTCGTGTTCTGTCTTGTGTTTGAATTTAATACCCATTCAATACCCATTGTTTCGTGTTCTGTCTTGTGTTGGAATTTAATACCCATTGAATACCCATTGTTGAAAGTTCGTTTTTCACCTCATCCACCTCACCCAAATGTAGATATAAACCTCAAAGATGTGTAAAGCTCTATTCAGTTTCAGTTGTGTGTTTGTAAACTAAAGTCTTTGAAAATGTAATAAGTTTTACGAAACGTGCTCAAGTGTCGCGTCAGACTAGAAATAAAAATGAATTTTGGAGAATTGATCTTTGAATTACCATCAACAGTGAAAAGAAACATAAGAAAGATAGAGAAAATTCGTGAGCCCAGTAGGCTCAGGAACCTGTACATCTGTTGATTGATAGTTGAGAGGTGTGACCAAAGAGCCAGAGCTCAACCCGCGTCCTGAAACACAGGTGACCTGAGACTCCGACGCCCCCAAGCCTCACATCCACCTCTCGTAGTCAAGATAAGGCTCCCACTGTAAACAAAAGCACATTATATGCAACGTAATTAAATATTAACTCGGTGATGAGCGAATTTATAAGTTAACATTTCCCGGGTGAGAATGTTAACTGTGCCATTTGTCTCTGTTGGTGTCGCTGGTCAGAGCTTCCCTTCTTCTTAATGCTTTATCTTCTCTTCCGTCTTATTACGCTCTCATATCTTTCTCTTATCGTTGAGTTTATGTCAACATTTCCTTTGTTCTCGTCTCTACTTGCATTTAATCTCTGCCAGTTTGGAGTCTAATTGTTGACTTCCGTTCTCTGCGGCAGCAGTGAGGAGGATGGGGGGGGGGGGGGGGGAGGGGGATTTTCTAACCAGAACCAGGGGGCTAGATTCACGAAGCAGTTACGCAAGCACTTACGAACCTGGGGCTAGATTCACGAAGCCAGGTGGTGCTTGGAAGAGTCTAATAAAGCCTGGTGAGGCCAGGTGAAGCCTGGTGAAGCCAAGTGAAGCCTGGTGAAGCCAGGTGAAGCCTGGTGAAGCCTAGTGAAGCCAGGTGAAGCCTAGTGAAGCCAGGTGAAGCCTCTGACTGCCTCATACAAACGCCCAAGGAAACCATTTTTCATAGAAACTTTATTTGAGGCAGAAATAAAGCAATAAGCTGCAGATAAGTTCAGTATGATCTCTGGCCTCAAGCTTTAACACATATCATTGATACACAGATACAAAATTATAAATAATTGAATTCTTAAAAAAAATAGGATTTTTGTCCTAATTTACACTACTAATAAAGTTTTTTATATGTGTTATTGTAAGTTGCCTGGGGGGGGGGGGGGGAGAAATAGCCTAAACTACTCTATCCCTTTGAGATGTATTTCTTTCTTGTCTCAATAAACATACTTGAACTTGAATTGTAAGTTGTACTGTGAAGGTAACACCAGCAAGGTGTAATACATCCAGAGGTGTAGTTATTTCTCGGTGTATATACACTAAGAGTTTACAATATACAAGAGAGTTAAGTCCTTGAATACGTTCATGACTTTAGCATACTCGCTAGTTGCTCAGTCCCTTCCATGGTTGATGGGCCTTAAGATGAACACCAGACCCAACAAACTAATAAATCACCAGGGTTATTATCATTATTACCCCATTTCAAAATTACAATGCATGGGGGAGACATTCCAACAGAGCTTAATGAAACTAGATGCAGTCACCCCTCCTCATCAGCCTGTATGTACGAACTCACACAGTCAGTTCTCACAATCTGACGAGGGTCAAATTTAAAGTGATTTTGCCTAATCAGCAGCGTTCTAATCCATGCCCCCAAGCTTATTGATCTAAGCGTCAGTGTTGCAATATTTGTAATTTCCATAATGCGCCGGGATTCTGACGCTGGGGTCCATAGTGGTTCTGCCTCGAGAAACTTCCTCCGTGAGACACGGCATAAGCCACAAGACGTCGTAAGACACTTGAGACGTCGTAAGAGACGTGTTGAGACCCTTTTGACCCTTGACGGAGACAATGTTGCCAGCACTAACACCATGGCATTGCAACCAAGTCGTAGCCCTCCTGAACATATTGCTATCACCCCTATTGTCTCCTATATACCACTATTGATATCACCTGCCACCCCCAGTGGCAAAAGTAATGGCACTTTCGCCCCTTCGATGGCATCCTTATGGCACTGGCACCAGTCATGATGCCATTACCCAGGTGTCCAAGCTCCACCAGCTGAGTCTAATTAGCCTTCTCTAGTATCCCCTGTTTGAGTGACGTGACAAGTTGAGTTTTCTGTGATGGGTAAAACGTGGGGAGTAGTGTGATGGGGTGGTTGTGGTGGTGGAGGGGGGAGTAGTGGTGGTTGTGGTGGTGGAGGGGGGGGGGTAGTGGTGGTTGTGGTGGTGTAGGGGGGAGTAGTGGTGGTGGTTGTGGTGGTGTAGGGGGGAGTAGTGGTGGTTGTGGTGGTGTAGGGGGGAGTAGTGGTGGTTGTGGTGGTGGAGGGGGGAGTAGTGGTGGTTGTGGTGGTGTAGGGGGGAGTAGTGGTGGTTAAGGGGTGGTGTAGGGGGAGTAGTGGTGGTTGTGGTGGTGTAGGGGGGAGTAGTGGTGGTTGTGGTGGTGTAGGGGGGAGTAGTGGTGGTTGTGGTGGTGTAGGGGGGAGTTGTGGTGGTGTAGGGGGGAGTAGTGGTGGTTAAGGGGTGGTGTAGGGGGGAGTAGTGGTGGTTAAAAGGGTGGTGGAGGCAGGGTAAGGGGGTTATGGATTATCCCAACAAACACACAGCGTTGTGGGTAGGATAGTGGTGTATGGGGAAGGTGGATCACAAGGATCACATAGGATCACAAGTCCAGCGTGCTGTCCGCTCGGCCGACCGGCTCCCCTGAAGGTGAAGGGAAGACCCCCAATATATATGTGTAAATGTATTAAAAAATCCAAAATTTCAGATGTACCCTACATACACTCCCAAGATGCTGTAAACAATGTCTTGAACACTGTATACAGCAACTTGACAAAGAATTTAGTTTACATACGAATATTGTATTTTAATACATTTTCACATATATATTTCATGGGGAGCCGGTCGGCCGAGCGGACAGCACGCTGGACTTATGATCCTGTTGGTCCTGGGTTCTATCCCAGGCGCTGGCGAGAAACAATGGGCAGAGTTTCTTTCACCCTATGCCCCTGTTACCTAGCAGTAAAATAGGTACCTGGGTGTTAGTCAGCTGTCACGGGCTGCTTCCTGGGGGTAGAGGCCTGGTAGAGGACCGGGCCGCGGGGACACTAAAGCCCCGAAATCATCTCAAGATAATCTCAAGATAGGCCTCCTTTTTGTTTCACATCCCCCAGGAAGCGGCCCATAGCAGCTGTCTAACTCCCAGGAACCTATTTTACTGCTAGGTGAACAGGAACATCAGGGTACAAGAAACTCTGCCCATTTCTTTCCGCTTCCACCCGGGATCAAACCCGGAACCTTAGAACTATGAATCCCGAGCGCTGTCCACTCAGCCGTCAGGACCCATAGTTCATATCCACACAAACGTTAACAGACTTTCAAGTAACTGGACCTTCGAGTAGGACTCAAGATTCCCAAATTCACTTCAGATTTCATCTGTACTGACTTCAGGTCTCTGATGCTTCTCGGAGTACTTGACTCTACCCATTAGTTTTAATTCAAGATTCGGATACAACGAGTCCAACGAAGTGAAGAAAACAGCTACAGTTGTTTAAACTGTCGGCTACTTTTTTGGCGCAACTTAAATTGTGAAATCACAGTTAAATACCACACTTGAGTGCAACATTTATATATAAACAGCCAGGTGGGGCGCCACTTCCGTGTCCTTCTTCCCCTCAGTTGCTCCCACCACTAAAACATCACCCCCCGAGTACTAAGACCCCGACTGTGAACATTGGTCTTAATATCGGATCTTGCCGGTAATTTATCACTCACCTCTGCCATGTAGCCAACATAGCTCTTACATTTGAATTCATTTCTCGGTCTTGTCGCGTCGTGCTGTTTATCAACGTGTTGGATCATTGTGTATTTATTTCTTCGTAAGATGTACTGAATGTAAAACCCATGGTTCAAAGGTTGTATTCCGCACGTGTATGTATATATACAAAGGATGTATAAGAAATACAGTTATATGGTGATCTTGTATCACCGGCGTAATTTTCCTGTTGTGGAACGGTTAATGGTGACACTAGTTCGAGGCACTACTACTGGTAGAATTGTGTTGTCTTCGGGGCTTAGCGTCCTCGCGGCCCGGTCCTCGACCAGGCCTCCTGGTGTTGAGAGCATTTCACGCGAGTCTCAGGTTATCTTTGTGCTTTTATTGATTGTCTTGGGCCAATTATTGCTTTCATGTGTATGGCTTATGTTTTTCACGTGCAAAACTTTCCACTTTATTCATCAAATAAGAATAAAGTGTGTAAGGCCTATTGGCCTATATTAAGACAGCTGGTATTTGTATCCCCCACAAACTCCTTCATATATATATGTCTAGCTTACGCTTGAAACAACCTATGAACCCCCACGGCTATTATCTTACCACGCCACGTTTTCTTCAACGTTTCCCAAACGTTTTTGTGCATTCAAGAAAGGCTAATAACATCAATTTTATTAATAAATTGTAAGAGTCATACCCCAGCCTTCAGAGTCGTTTTAATCGCTGGAGTCACAGTGATTAACGACCATCTTGGTCCGTTTCAAATGTTGCAAAAACATTTGCAATTAAGTTTATTCTTGAAATAACTCAGCATTTACATATGCAAGTCTTAAGGGGGGTTGGCTCTTCCGGTTACGCACAAATATCTTTACCTGTGCTGACTTACGATTCTAATTTATATTCACGTTGAAATACGACGACGATGTCGTCGGTCCGTCGCGTCCCTCACCCTCCACGACGTCCTGGCGGTGTGATAGTCCGAACCCGACACCCGCCCGAGTTATGAACCTTATTTATAGCAAATTTAAGACGCATTTTTCTTAACAAGTAGCAGTCTTGCCCCCCGTACCTACCGCTTTCGTAAGTGGTGATCAAATCAAGCGTGGCAGTAACAGTTCTCTGTCTCAAAAGTTTCAATAATTGGCAAATAGAGCCGTCAGAGACAATTGGTTGCTTCGTGGATCCGAGCTATTTTGGCGGCAATGTCATACAGATCGTTGACCAGACCACACACTAGAAATTGAAGGGACGACGACGTTTCGGTCCGTCCTGGACCATTCTCAAGATCTCAAGATTCTCATACAGATCTCTATCGGCTGACAGTTATTTAAGACACCACTCGTAAAGGCTTGTGAAAGACAGGGTGTGTGTGTGTATTCACCTACATGTGGCTGTAGGTCGAGTTCTAGCTCCTGAGACGCCTCCTGTCTATACCTCTCTGCTTTGGCAACAAATGTTATCCCTACCGGAAGATTGTTTGGCTTTTCGAAGTTCTCTTAAGGAAACTATTGTCGATCCTGCCTAGGTGAATAGGTGTATAAGGTGAAAGGAAACGTTTCCAAACGTCATGCCGCAGGACTCGAACCCTTGACCTTGTAGTTACAAGATACTGTGGTTCATCTGCTCCTCAAGTTGCTCCTGTTGATACTACATGGAGTTACTTGACAAGTATACTGTGGATACCTGTCAAGTATACTGTGGATACCTGTCAAGTATACTGTGGATACCTGTCAAGTATACTGTGGATACCTGTCAAGTATACTGTGGATACCTGTCAAGTATACTGTGGATACCTGTCAAGTATACTGTGGATACCTGTCAAGTATACTGTGGATACTTGTCAAGTATACTGTGGATACTTGTCAAGTATACTGTGGATACCTGTCAAGTATACTGTGGATACTTGTCAAGTATACTGTGGATACTTGTCAAGTATACTGTGGATACTTGTCAAGTATACTGTGGATACTTGTCAAGTATACTGTGGATACTTGTCAAGTATACTGTAGATACTTGTCATGTATACTGTGGATACTTGTCAAGTATACTGTGGATACTTGTCAAATATACTGTGGATACTTGTCAAATATACTGTGGATACTTGTCAAATATACTGTAGATACTTGTCAAGTATACTGTGGATACTTGACACAGTTGATACTGTGGATACTTGACACAGTTGATACTGTGGATACTTGACACAGTTGATACTGTGGATACTTGACACAGTTGATACTGTGGATACTTGACACAGTTGATACTGTGGATACTTGACACAGTTGATACTGTGGATACTTGACACAGTTGATACTGTGGATACTTGACACAGTTGATACTGTGGATACTTGACACAGTTGATACTGTGGATACTTGACACAGTTGATACTGTGGATACTGGCTCCTCAAGTTGCCATCCAAGCCACCATGTATCGTGCCAGGTACTGTACACCGTCCACCCCCCCCCCCCCTCTCCACCTCACCATTCTCACTGTGACTCACCATCTTGTTGCTGTGTCTCTTCACTCCCGAAGCTCTCAAAGGTGTTGTGCGGATCACCTGCCTCAGGTTTTCCTCGTAGCTCAAGCCTCACTGTTCTGGTGTTAGCCTCGTTACGCACACCTATGAAACTGTTCAAGTTTGGGTGTGGTTCATGAGGTCGGGGTTACACAGTGATGTGATGAACCAGAGAGTGGGCCGCTCCTGTATCACCTAAGTCCACTTCGGGATCACCATAGCCCGTGCTACTTGAAGCATTTTGTTCCAAGTAGCAAATCTTGACTTAAACATCTTAAACAACAATAACTAGTATATACCTTGTGCAGTATTCTGACGCAGCCATCCTCAGGCTTTTTTTTTATTACTTTTGTTTTATTTACTTATTTCGCAAATGATAATGATATCTAATTTCTGTATTTATGTGAGGATGGACTTCGGGTTATATATATATATATATATATATATATATATATATATATATATATATATATATATATATATATATATATATATATATGTCGTACCTAGTAGCCAGAACTCACTTCTCAGCCTACTATGCGAGGCCCGATTTGCCTAATAAGCCAAGTTTTACTGAATTAATATATTTTCTCTAATTTTTTTCTTATGAAATGATAAAGCTACCCATTTCATTATGTATGAGGTCAATTTTTTTTATTGGAGTTAAAATTAACGTAGATATATGACCGAACCTAACCAACCCTACCTAACCTAACCTAACCTATCTTTATAGGTTAGGTTAGGTTAGGTAGCCGAAAACGTTAGGTTAGGTTAGGTTAGGTAGGTTAGGTTGTCGAAAAAACATTAATTCATGAAAACTAGGCTTATTAGGCAAATCGGGCCTTGCATAGTAGGCTGAGAAGTGAGTTCTGGCTACTAGGTACGACATATATATATATATATTTATATATAAGCTTTCAGAACATTCTCACTATTCCAGGACATCTTCGCTTTTATTTCGTCTTATTCAGTGAGTCTTTGTGTATGTGTGTGTGTACTCACCTAGTTATATTCACCTAGTTGTGCTTGCGGGGGTTGAGTTCTTCTCTTTTGGCCCGCCTCTCAACTGTGTGTGTGTGTGTGTGTGTGTGTGTGTGTGTGTACTCACCTAATTGTGCTTGGGTGAGCACAATTAGGTGAGTACACACACACACACACACACACACACATGTATGTGTGTATGTATGTGTGTGTGTGTGTGTGTGTGTGTGTGTGTGTGTGTGTGTGTGTGTGTGTGTGTGTGTGTGTGTGTGTGTGTAAAAATAAAAAAGTAAAGAGAGTGTAAAGAGTTGCACAATTCCTGGGGCTGAACTCTTAAATCTTGTAACAAGTCACTCAAGTCTTCACTACACTGAGTTTGTTTACCTCCCAATACTTCTTTGTTTAGTCCACTCTTTATCAACTCTGATATTGAATTTATTTTTTATTGGGGCACTTATTACCCCCCAACCCCCCCCTCCCCGTGGCCTCCTCATTCTGCTTTGAC
Organism: Procambarus clarkii; assembly: GCF_040958095.1. Classification (NCBI taxonomy): domain Eukaryota; kingdom Metazoa; phylum Arthropoda; class Malacostraca; order Decapoda; family Cambaridae; genus Procambarus; species Procambarus clarkii. Next base: position 49,738,239 of record NC_091157.1, read on the forward strand.
ATTTTCTTTGAATATTACCTTTTACGTAGTGATCATGTCTCATTTGTGTTTCTCCTTCAGATAAACAAGGTTTAGTTTCTTAGTATCCACGTAACTCGTGAGTTACAAGTCTGGGACGAACCTAACGGCATAACTTTGAGCTTTTCTCGTAAGCTTTCGGGCTATTCATGCCCATGCCACCTCTTGGGTAGCTTAATCTTCATCAATCTTCACGTAAGGGAAAAGGCAGGGAAGTTCCAGGGGAAAAGCGCCAAGCCATTACGACTATATAGCACTTGCAAGGCGTCAGAATTTAGGATGGGACGGGGGAGTGAAGGAATGGTGCCCAACCACTTGGACGGTCGGGGGACTGAACGCCGACCTGCATGAAGCGAGACCGTCGCTCTACCGTCCAGCCCAAGTGGTTGGGTAATTTCTAGTAAGGGATGAGTATTGGGGAGTGAATGTTGGGGGGGGGGGGGCGGGCGATGGAGGGGGTGTTGGGGAGGACGAATATCGAGTAGGGAGGGATACGATTAGTGGAGTCGAGAAAGGCTTATGAAAGCGACGAGAGAGTCAAGGAGGATGGGATGACATAAAGAAAAATGTAACCGCAAGGGTGTGGTTCGAAGTGCGGGGGGGGGGGGGGGGGGGGGAGGGGGGGGGCAGGAGATGAGAAGTTATGGAGTGGAGGTAATTTTAGAAATGAGAGATAGTGCCAGGGTTTAACCCCACCAAGCCTGCTACTTGGCGGCGGTGTGGGGGTGGTATAGAACGCTCCACGAGCGTGAAACATCCCCGAAGTTACAGCCCCGCTCCTGTGCCAGGTAAGTTACGGGCTCACCATAGCCCGTGCTACTTGCCCCGCTCCTGTGCCAAGTAAGTTACGGGCTCACCATAGCCCGTGCTACTTGAACCGCTCCTGTGCCAGGTAAATTACGGGCTCACCATAGCCCGTGCTACTTGGAACGTGTTCCGAGTAGCTGAATCTATAACAACAAGAATGCTAAGCTTGCAATTAGGATAGCCAGAGATCCCCATTACAATGATATTGCCAAGAAAAAACTGAGCTCTGTGCTACTTTCAGGGGGAAACAGGAGAAGCAAAAAATGGCATCTCAGAGCAGTCTGCTACCTTGAAGAGCTTCACCTGCTTGAGCAAGCTCGTGAGCTTCTGCCTGTAGAGAGGTTACCTCCCTGGGAGGATGACTCATGCAAGATCATCATCAATGAAATGGCAATGAAAAAATCCAACATGATACCACAAGAAATGAGGCACAAGTATCTCGAGGAAATTTATAAAGAAGCCAGAGATGAACTCGATCAAATCTACACTGACGGGTCATCTAATCCTATCAATGGCAGGGCTGGTGCAGCATACACGGTAATCAAGGATAATACTTTCCAACGCAGAAATGAAGAAAAAGCACGTATTGAGAACTATGCCTCTTCAACGCAAGCAGAGCTAACTGCCATTGTTATGGCGTTAAGGTTTCTTGAACGGAACACTAATGGTGCAGTGATTTGCACCGATTCAAAAGCAGCACTGCAAAGCCTAAGTAAGAATCGGGCAGAAAATCTTGCAATAGTCGCTGAAATTAAGAGAGCTGTTAGAGTACTTACCAATCAGGGAAGAGTCGTCAAGTTTGTGTGGATCCCCTCCCATGTTGGAATATGTGGGAATGAACGAGCAGATGTGCTGGCTGCTGAAGGCGCTGAAGGAGACCATATTGAATACTTCATACCCAAGACTCAACTACAAATTAGAGGTATAATCAGGATTGGATTGGATTTAAGGATTGATAAATGTTAATCTTCTTGTTTGAGGAGCTGTTCACTTGAGACAGTTAAGCAAGTCCCAGCTGTGTCTGGGTACAAGTGACAGGATGAACAACCCAGCGGGTTTTCTTCCTATTGGGGAGTGTTGTACATGCTGCTATGGCGGTATGTTCACTCACAAGATGAGTGGCGCTGCCCAATACTGTCACTATGACGGTATGTTCACTCACAAGATGAGTGGCGCTGCCCAATACTGTCACTATGGCGGTGTGTCCACTCACAAGATGAGTGGCGCTGCCCAATACTGTCACTATGGCGGTATGTTCACTCACAAGATGAGTGGCGCTGCCCAATAAACTCGCCCCTCGGGGCAAAATTTAAACATTTAAGAACGTGAGACATCAAGTTCACGCAGAGATGGTGTTCCCCTTCCCACACACATTACCTGAAATCTCAAATCATTCAATGATGTTGTTTCAGATTTAGCTACTCAGAACGAAGTGTCCATGTAGCACGGGCTATGGCGAGCCCGTAGTCATTCAATGAGTTTGAATGACCTTAAGTCCACTTGCCCCCTAAGAGAAGAGGGGAGGGGGAGGATAAGGTCACAGATTAGAGTGTCTTTGTGTTGTGTTGGTTTAATATAAGTACATCAGTGATATACATCTGTGTAGGTGTACACGGACTTTGATTCTGGTTAAAGCTCCGTTCAAAAATCGTATGAGTGTTTGTAGGTGTATGTTGTTGACCAATTGAGTTGTAGTTGTTGTATTATGAGTCTACTTGTCACCTACCGTCTTCTAGTGACCTCGTTACGTTCCAATATTTACCTCTCATGTTAAACATGTCACGTCTGGAGGAAACTCGCGAATGTCTTAAATATTACGTGAAGAGGTTCGTTGTGTACTCGCTGCACCCTCTTTTGCTTGTCTTGGCTGTGGGAGGGTTGCATCCGGCAGGTCTTGGCTGTGGGAGGGTTGCATCCGGCAGGTCTTGGCTGTGGGAGGTTGCATCCGGCAGGTCTTGGCTGTGGGAGGTTGCATCCGGCAGGTCTTGACTGTGGGAGGGTTGCATCCGGCAGGTCTTGACTGTGGGAGGGTTGCATCCGGCAGGTCTTGGCTGTGGGAGGTTGCATCCGGCAGGTCTTGACTGTGGGAGGGTTGCATCCGGCAGGTCTTGACTGTAGGAGGGATGCATCCGGCAGGTCTTGACTGTGGGAGGGTTGCATCCGGCAGGTTTTGACTGTAGGAGGGATGCATCCGGCAGGTCTTGACTGTGGGAGGGTTGCATCCGGCAGGTCTTGACTGTGAGAGGATCCATCCGGCAGGTCTTGGCTGTGGGAGGGATGCATCCGGCAGGTCTTGACTGTGGGAGGATCCATCCGGCAGGTCTTGGCTGTGAGAGGGATGCATCCGGCAGGTCTTGACTGTGGGAGGATCCATCCGGCAGGTTTTGGCTGTGGGAGGGATGCATCCGGCAGGTCTTGACTGTGGGAGGATGCATCCGGCAGGTCTTGACTGTGGGAGGGTTGCATCCGGCAGGTCTTGGCTGCGAGAGGTTACATCCGGCAGGTCTTGGCTGTGGGAGGTTACATCCGGCAGGTCTTGACTGTGGGAGGGATGCATCTGGCAGGTCTTGACTGTGGGAGGGTTGCATCCGGCAGTTCTTGACTGTGGGAGGGATGCATCTGGCAGGTCTTGACTGTGGGAGGGATGCATCTGGCAGGTCTTGACTGTGGGAGGGATGCATCTGGCAGGTCTTGACTGCGGGAGGGATGCATCTGGCAGGTCTTGACTGTGGGAGGGATGCATCTGGCAGGTCTTGACTGCGGGAGGGATGCATCTGGCAGGTCTTGACTGCGGGAGGGATGCATCTGGCAGGTCTTGACTGTGGGAGGGATGCATCTGGCAGGTCTTGACTGCGGGAGGGATGCATCTGGCAGGTCTTGACTGCGGGAGGGATGCATCTGGCAGGTCTTGACTGCGGGAGGGATGCATCTGGCAGGTCTTGACTGCGGGAGGGATGCATCTGGCAGGTCTTGACTGTGGGAGGGATGCATCTGGCAGGTCTTGACTGCGGGAGGGATGCATCTGGCAGGTCTTGACTGCGGGAGGGATGCATCTGGCAGGTCTTGACTGTGGGAGGGATGCATCTGGCAGGTCTTGACTGCGGGAGGGATGCATCTGGCAGGTCTTGACTGCGGGAGGGATGCATCTGGCAGGTCTTGACTGCGGGAGGGATGCATCTGGCAGGTCTTGACTGCGGGAGGGATGCATCTGGCAGGTCTTGACTGTGGGAGGGATGCATCTGGCAGGTCTTGACTGTGGGAGGGATGCATCTGGCAGGTCTTGACTGCGGGAGGGATGCATCTGGCAGGTCTTGACTGTGGGAGAGATGCATCTGGCAGGTCTTGACTGTGGGAGGGATGCATCTGGCAGGTCTTGACTGCGGGAGGGATGCATCTGGCAGGTCTTGACTGCGGGAGGGATGCATCTGGCAGGTCTTGACTGTGGGAGGGATGCATCTGGCAGGTCTTGACTGCGGGGAATGGCTGCATTTGAGAGAAGTGGAAGGAAGTGGACTTTCTGTTGCTATTTTAATTAGTCTCTTCTCTACCATGTACAGCTGGCTGTCGGCTCTGTGTGCAACAGTGTAGAATATGTGCTTGTCAGTGTGTTAGATCGAGTGTGTGACCTAGCAGTGTATGCCAGAGTATACTGTAGACTAATGTTGAGTACAGAATGGCCGGGATGGTGCTTGGGGGAGGGAGGGGGGGGGGAGGGCAGTTGTTATTTAATGGTATAATGTTGTATCTGATGAAGGTTGTATGTATTCCTTAGTGTACTGCAATAGATCTGTTCCTATGATATCGTTTTCTGAGAGAGAAAGGTCGTCTGTCATTGAGTCATTAGCCGTTATGTCTGCAGGATAACAGATAGTTTATGAGTTAGAATAGCCGAGTCAGGGGGAGTAGGAGGCTGTATAGTAGCATCAGTGTACCATCTCTCAACACCCCTCCAGTCGCTGTTCATCATTAACTACACTAAATTTGTATTTTTCACCTCGAGATCAGTACCCCCTTGAGTCTCACCACCTCGTAAAGCAGTCACGGAATCTCACGGCATGAAAACCATCTTTTAACTCTTTCTTGTCCCCCATTACATTCTCTTACCATATACCCTCTTCTTCCCCCTCATCTTCCCTCTCTGCATCTACTCTCTCTCTCTCTCCCCTCGTAAAGAGCAGTGAGGTGACGAGGCAGCGTGACCCGTTACGTGAATGACATGACACTGGCATGTGACTGACGAAGGTGACTTTTCAGTGCTTTGGCAGCGAGTGAGACTGGAGTACGGGAGGGGCCAGGGTGTGGTGAATGCTTCCTGCTGGTGTGGCTGGCTTGTACGTGGCGTGGGGAGTGTACGGGGGTGTTGTGTGTGGCTGGCTTGTACGTGGTGTAGGTAGTGTACGTGGGTGTTGTGTGTGGCTGGCTTGTACGTGGTGTAGGTAGTGTACGTGGGTGTTGTGTGTGGCTGGCTTGTACGTGGTGTGGGGAGTGTACGTGGGTGTTGTGTGTGGCTGGCTTGTACGTGGTGTGGGGAGTGTACGGGGGTGTTGTGTGTGGCTGGCTTGTACGTGGTGTGGGGAGTGTACGGGGGTGTTGTGTGTGGCTGGCTTGTACGTGGTGTGGGGAGTGTACGTGGGTGTTGTGTGTGGCTGGCTTGTACGTGGTGTAGGTAGTGTACGTGGGTGTTGTGTGTGGTTGTGTTGTACGTGGTGTAGGTAGTGAACGTGGGTGTTGTGTGTGGCTGGTTTGTACGTGGTGTGGGGAGTGTACGGGGGTGTTGTGTGTGGCTGGCTTGTACGTGGTGTGGGGAGTGTACGGGGGTGTTGTGTGTGGCTGGTTTGTACGTGGTGTGGGGAGTGTACGTGGGTGTTGTGTGTGGCTGGCTTGTACGTGGTGTGGGGAGTGTACGTGGGTGTTGTGTGTGGCTGGCTTGTACGTGGTGTGGGGAGTGTATGTGGGTGTTGTATGTGGCTGGCTTGTACGTGGTGTGGGGAGTGTACGGGGGTGTTGTGTGTGGCTGGCTTGTACGTGGTGTAGGTAGTGTACGTGGGTGTTGTGTGTGGCTGGCTTGTACGTGGTGTAGGTAGTGTACGTGGGTGTTGTGTGTGGCTGGCTTGTACGTGGTGTGGGGAGTGTACGGGGGTGTTGTGTGTGGCTGGCTTGTACGTGGTGTAGGTAGTGTACGTGGGTGTTGTGTGTGGCTGGCTTGTACGTGGTGTAGGTAGTGTACGTGGGTGTTGTGTGTGGCTGGCTTGTACGTGGTGTGGGGAGTGTACGTGGGTGTTGTATGTGGCTGGCTTGTACGTGGTGTGGGGAGTGTACGTGGGTGTTGTGTGTGGCTGGCTTGTACGTGGTGTGGGGAGTGTACGGGGGTGTTGTGTGTGGCTGGCTTGTACGTGGTGTGGGGAGTGTACGTGGGTGTTGTGTGTGGCTGGCTTGTACGTGGTGTGGGGAGTGTACGGGGGTGTTGTGTGTGGCTGGCTTGTACGTGGTGTGGGGAGTGTACGGGGGTGTTGTGTGTGGCTGGCTTGTACGTGGTGTGGGGAGTGTACGGGGGTGTTGTGTGTGGCTGGCTTGTACGTGGTGTGGGGAGTGTACGGGGGTGTTCTGTGTGGCTGGCTTGTACGTGGTGTGGGGAGTGTACGGGGGTGTTCTGTGTGGCTGGCTCTGACAAAGTGTGGGGGGGTGTGTAGGGGTATTCTGTATGACTGTATACAAAGACTGATATGGCTGATATACAAAGACTGGTATGACTGTATTATACAAAGACACAAGTGTATACCTGTTCACTTCAGCCTCAACTGTATTAATTTGCACAATGCACTTACGAATTAAGTTTACAATTTACGTCTCCCAGAACACGCAACAGTCTACGAACTGAGAGACGCTCCGGGAACCATCGTTACCTAATCTTGAGGTTATCTTGAGATGATTTCGGGGCTTTTAGTGTCCCCGCGGCCCGGTCCTCGACCAGGCCTCCACCCCCAGGAAGCAGCCCGTGACAGCTGACTAACACCCAGGTACCTATTTTACTGCTAGGTAACAGGGGCATAGGGTGAAAGAAACTCTGCCCATTGTTTCTCGCCGGCGCCCGGGATCGAACCACAGGATCACAAGTCCAGTGTGCTGTCCGCTCGGCCGACCGGCTCCCTCACTCCCACGGATAGCATTGTTGCAAACAACCTCGAAGTACTTCGAAACTCATAAACTGTTTTAAATAAATACAAAGCCGCCATGATTGAGAAAAGATACACAGGTTTCGTAATTAGACACTTAGGTCTCTGATGAATTTGCGGCCCTCTTGGACACATAAACCCATGAGGATACCTAACTGAGGCCTGCTTACCTTGAGGTTACCTTGAGGTTACCTTGAGGTTACCTTGAGGTTACCTTGAGGTGCTTCCGGGGCTTAGCGTCCCCGCGGCCCGGTCGTCGACCAGGCCTGCTGGTTGTCGTTACTGAATAGCGACAGAGTACTGCATACCTGGACTGCGGGCTCGCCATAGCCCGTGCTGCTTGGAACTTTGTGTTCCGGGTAGCGGATCTTAAACAACAACATACCTGCAGTGGGTTGTGTAAGTTATTTTACTCCCCCTAGCCCGGCCAGGCTTGTCTTGTGATAACTTCCCTGGAAACACAAACCGTAACTGTCTCTATTTTCCGCTTGTTACAACTTGTAATAAACTTGTTACATCTTGGCTTAACGTGTTTATGACGCATTAGAACGTTGTTACAACTTGCTATATTGCTTGTTATAACTTGTTAGGAGGTGTTAAAACTTGTTCGAACGTTGTACCAACGTCGTAGTTTCGGTGTGTGTTTGGCGGGTTGCTCCAAGACGCTGTTTCTGGACGGAACACATCCACCACAGTCAAGTTAGTCCGGAGCTTCCTATAGGCACTTGTCTGTTTCTTCAACCCGTTCTCGCACTTTCTTACTGTCATTATTGACTTATTAAATACGTGCATATGTGACATACTAAACATACTAGTTTACCTTGAAAAGCTTCATAGAAAACACCGACCTTACCTAACCTTCTTAGTATGTTAAGATAAGCATCTTATTGCTTCGTAATTACAATTATTACTTAACCTATACCTATAATAGGTTAAGTAATAATTGTAATTACGAAGGAATAAGATGCTTATCTTTACATACTAAGAAGGTTAGGTAAGGTCGGTGTTTTCTATGAAGCTTTTCAAGGTAAACTAGTATGTTTTGTATGTCACATATGCACGTATTTAATAAGTCAATATTGACTATACGAAAGTGCAAGAACGGGTTGGTTTCTTAAACACGTCCACTTTTGTTCCGGCAATATTTCTTATATATGTGTCAGGAGAGACACAGCTGACTGGCTGAGGGGTAATGGCCTGGCAAGAGGCAGACAATGCTTGACAGGACCTGTCACTCTGATCACTCATGATGCATGAGGTTCCCTGCTTGAGGCAGTTATTGGTCTATTTAGAGCAAGCAGAGACCTCGCGGCAGACGGTAGTGGGTGAAAACGACTTCTCGAGGTGATGAGAACTTGAGGAGGTCCTCTTACGATGCCTGCAAGGCTCATTAGCCTCTGTCACTCTGGTAAATGTTAGCGTGAGAGCGTGACGCGCCCTTAACTACACGGCATTATGGGTGCCTTCCAAGGGAGAAATCAACCATTCTGATTTGTCTGAGCCTCTTGAGGTAATGGCTGCATATATGAAAACGCAATGGCGGCTTCCTGAAAGGACCATTGTTACGTGATTGGAATTTATTGAGGCTTTTTCTCGCAGCTGGGGGCGCCACTCGTCAATAGCCGGGCAGATAGTGAGACAGTGAAGCTGTTGTGGTTGGCACCCCGCCCCTCTTTACCCTTCTTCCACCCCCCCCCCTCAACCCAAGTCTACCTTCAGCACATCTGTCTACACCTGCAGTACAACGGCGCCACATATGATGATCCGCGCTCAAATCAACTAACTTGCAGTTAAAAAAAAACATGTCTTACGTTGCCATGTAAATTATGTTCTACCTTCGTCGATGTCAATATACAACACGTATGCAAATGAGGGGCCTCGCCCCAGCTGCCCGTAGATAAATACTGAGTTGGTTTTACTGATGGAGTCAAAATTATATATATTGCAACACTGGTTTTTGGCCAAAACTATAATAATGCAACACTGGTTTTTGGCCAAAACTATAATAATGCAACACTGGTTTTTGAAGTTAAAGGTTTTCACGTCTAAGGTTTTGATTTAGATTTCTAAATTTCGGAATATTTCTGGAGACCGAAAAGCCGACGGTGTCCCTTAGGAGTTCATATAATATAGATCTAAAATATCCCAAACACCGGGATATCCCAAGTTCCTGGATATCCTATCGTTCTCCCTAGTTCTGGGATATCCCAAGAGCCTCCCAATCATCGGGATATCCCACCCTCATGATACTCGACGGCGGGTCATCGCCTCAACAGAAAAACTATAGTTTCTTATGTTAGCATTATATCGGTCATCTGATAATTATAACCCGTTGTTCCAGGCGGTTGTTAGGTGAGGCGGCCGTTAATGAGAGGTTATGAGGGAGTAATATATAAGCAGGTTGTTAATTAACAACGCCAGTTATTAATTTTTCTAATTGGGTGTGTGGTACACTTGCTAATTACTGGAATAAAACAGGGGGAAGGAGTGGTAATTATTAGTTAGGCGGCTCCAATAAATGGCGTCAGCTAATAATTACCTGAGGATGTTAATTGTAGTTCGTTGCTAACTGATGATGGCGGGTACTAATTGCTCCACGAATTGGTAAATATTTACGAACGCCAAGTTGGTATGATTTATATATATATATATATTATATATATATATATATATATATATATATATATATATATATATATATATATATATATATATATATATATATATATATATATATATTTACACATACATATGTGAAGATTATACAGGTTTTGGGGCACCACTACTGCACCAGCACTGATGGCATTTGCAATTTATTGCAATTATTCACTATAGCCTATAGGTGATCATTGTAGTATAACATATAATGAGTAGTAAGTTATAGTTCTTTATAGTTATAGGTAGAATGATAGCACTTGCAGTCGGCACGAACCCCTAATGTAAGTGTTGGGGGTTGAGCTCTGGCTCTTTGGTCCCGCCTCTCAACTGTCAATCAACAGGTGTACAGGTTCCTGAGCCTACTGGGCTCTATCATATCAACATTTGAAACTGTGTATGGAGTCAGCCTCCACCACATCGCTGCCTAGTGCATTTCAACTGTTAACTACTCTGACACTGAAAAAGTTCTTTCTAACGTCCCTGTGGCTCATTTGGGTACTCAGTTTCCACCTGTGTTCCCTTGTTCGCGTACCGCCCGTGTTAAACAGTTTATCTACCCTGTCAATTCCTCTGAGAATTTTGTAGGTAATGATCATGTCTCATGTCCTTGTGGCTGGGAGTGTGTGTGAGGTGTTTGCATTTACGAGTTGTTAAGCAACTTATCAGCCGTACTCAACACAAGAGAGGAAAGATTCATGTCCCGCTTCCTCACTTTCCTCATCTTCCTCACCTCCCTCACCTTCCTCACCTCCCTCATCACCCTCACCTTTGCTCCCTCAGGCCTCCAGTGGCGAGCAAGGGTGCAAACTGCTCCTCTGAATGAGCTTGTAATTACTTGTACGAAACCGGAAATGGCCCTCAGGCTTGTTAGTTGAAGTGACAGGGAGACCGAGGGTGTCCCTAGATAGGGAGGAACAGAGGGAGGGTGAAAGAGGGAAGGGTGGAGACTAAGGTAAGCAAGAGACTGAGGTAGGGAGGGGACAGTGGGCAAGAGGTAAGGAGCAGCAGAAGTGACAACATTGACGAAGGTAAACTAGAGCTAAGACAGCAAGCTGTCAACATAAACAATTGTTATGAGTGTATGGGCAAGACACTCCAAGGGGTCCAGGAAAGGAAAGAAATTATCAGGGGAAAGCGCCAAGTCATTACCACTATATAGCCCTGGGAAGGGGTCAGGATTTGGGATGGGACGGGAGGGAAGGAATGGTGTCCCGAACCACTTGGACCGCAATGAGTCTAGGCCTTATCAATCAATATCAAAAAATTACTTTGATCCCAAAATACACCTAAAACAAAAATACTCCGAAATATTAAATACCCTAAAATCAAAGAAAACACCCCCCCCCCCAAAAAAAAAAAAATTACAATATTTGAAATCCCAAATGCATTTTAAATCAAAATACCATTAAAACCTGCATATCCCGGGAAGACGAAAAACCCCCCACATGGCATAATTAACCCCATGACAACATCGTATAATGCAAGAACCCCCCAAAAAAACATTGTGTGAATATATATATATATATATATATATATATATATATATATATATATATATATATATATATATATATATATATATATATATATATATATATTAAGAGATAATTCACCAGATAAAACATTTCGCATTTTCCGTCACCTTGTGAGGTCGTCTTAAAATACTCTTCCCACCAAACTTGTAAGATAACACAAGATCACACGGAGAAACTTGTGTGATCAAGTCCTGGAAAGAACTGATGGGGTCATTATGATTAAAATCAAAATAAATGGTTGCCAATCGCCTAAATAAATAACATAGTCTCCCCCCCCCTCTCTCCCTCTCTTTTTCTATCAACACACAATAATTTCCACACTTATATGTTAGATATGTCTAAGATAACGGTATCTGAAGAGCTGAATGTCTCTATATGGGTTTACACACACGATAGAGCCTCTGAGGTTCTCTTGCCTACGCGGCTCTATTTACAGAAAGGTAGAGAGTCGTCTGAAAGCAAATCTTTATCTAGAGTTAAGAAAAAGCAGAGGATTCCTCTTCTGCCTCAATGTTTCAATTACTTCCTCAGAACTAATGTGTTCTTAACATATTATGTATTCACTTAGTTGTATTCACCTAGTTGTATTCACCTAGTTGTATTCACTTAGTTGTATTCACTTAGTTGTATTCACCTAGTTGTATTCACCTAGTTGTATTCACTTAGTTGTATTCACCTAGTTGTATTCACCTAGTTGTGCTTGCAGAGGTTGAGCTCTGGCTCTTTCGGCCCGCGATTAATTTGCACTGCGATTAATCGGCACTGTGATTAATTGATACTGTGATTAATTGGCACTGCGATTAATTGGCACTGTGATTAATTGGCACTGTGATTAATTGGAACTGTTAGCAAACAACAGTATAAGCCAAATCAAGTATACTCTTGATAATACAAGAAATAATTATATAAAGTATAATTTCGATATACTAATAATAATTTGGGGTGTACAAAGTATAATCTTGATTATACTAAGAATAATCTTGGATGAGAAAATCCGTAGGAGCCGTGAAGTGGGATCGAATTCATGCGCTCTGTGTTCCCAATCACACGCCTCTAAACAACCAATCATCATGATAACATTACTGACTCAGGATAAAGACGGCCAGGAGCTGTAGAAGAGGATCGAACTCTCGTTAGCCCAGCACCCGGAGGCCGGCACAGATCTACAAACACCTTATATAATGAATTAAAAGATTGACGATACAATTAAAAAAAAATTCAGCGAGGAACCTGGGGCCAGATTCACGAAGCAGTTACGCAAGCACTTACGAACCTGGGGCCAGATTCACGAAGCAGTTACGCAAGGACTTACGAACCTGGGGCCAGATTCACGAAGCAGTTACGCAAACACTTACGAACCTGGGGCCAGATTCACGAAGCAGTTACGCAAGCACTTACAAACCAGGGGCCAGATTCACGAAGCAGTTACGCAAGCACTTATGAACCTGGGGCCAGATTCACGAAGCAGTTACGCAAGCACTTATGAACCTGGGGCCAGATTCACGAAGCAGTTACGGAAGCACTTACGAACGTGTACATCTTTCCTCAATCTTTGGCGGCTTTGTTGACAATTATTAAACAGTTAATGAGCTCCGAAGCACCAGGAGGCTGTTTATAACAATAACAACAGTGGATTGACAAGTTTTCATGCTTGTAAACTGTTTAATAAATGTAACCAAAGCCGTCAAAGATTGAGGAAAGATGTACACGTTCGTAAGTACTCGCGTAACTGCTTCGTGAATCTGGCCCCTGATTTGTCCTATGGGTACCTTAATATTCTGGGCACTGGGCACCCAGAGTGCCAAGTCACTTAGTGATTAAGTCACTTTCTGGCTTAGTGATTAATCAGAAAAACCTTAACTACATGCTGTTAATAATTGACTTTTTCGTTTTTTTTTTGTTTTGTTTTTTTTTGCAAAAAATTTGCAATTAGAAGATTTTCTTCGTCGATTTTTTTACTAAACAATTTTCCTTTCTTGAACAATCGGGGTTGTTCAAAGGAAGAGAAATAGAAGAGTGAGGTTATCTTGAGGTTATCTTGAGGTTATCTTGAGGTGATTTCAGGGCTTAGCGTCCCCGCGGTCCGGTCCTCGACCAGGCCTCCTTTTTGTTACACATCCCCAGGCAGCAGCCCGTAGCAGCTGTCTAACTCCCAGGTACCTATTTACTGCTAGCTGAAGAGAGGCATCAGGGTGAAAGAAACTGCTCATTTGTTTCCCCCTCCCCCTCACCGGGGATCGAACCCCGGAACCTCATTACTACAAATCCGAAGCGCTGTCCACTCAGCTATCAGACTGTTTTGCTATCATGTTTGTTTGGATTTACAGGTGTTTGTGCCTTTGTTTACCGGTGTTTGTGCCTGTGTTTACAGGTGTTTGTGCCTGTGTTTACAGGTGTTTGTGCCTGTGTTTACAGATGTTTGTGCCCGTGTTTACAGGTGTTTGTGCCTGTGTTTACAGGTGTTTGTGCCCGTGTTTACAGGTGTTTGTGCCCGTATTTACAGGTGTTTGTGCCTGTGTTTACAGATGTTTGTGCCTGTGTTTACAGGTGTTTGTGCCCGTGTTTACAGGTGTTTGTGCCTGTGTTTACAGATGTTTGTGCCTGTGTTTACAGGTGTTTGTGCCCGTGTTTACAGGTGTTTGTGCCTGTGTTTACAGATGTTTGTGCCTGTGTTTACAGGTGTTTGTGCCCGTGTTTACAGGTGTTTGTGCCTGTGTTTACAGATGTTTGTGCCTGTGTTTACAGGTGTTTGTGCCCGTGTTTACAGGTGTTTGTGCCTGTGTTTACAGGTGTTTGTGCCTGTGTTTACAGATGTTTGTGCCTGTGTTTACAGGTGTTTGTGCCCGTGTTTACAGGTGTTTGTGCCTGTGTTTACAGATGTTTGTGCCTGTGTTTACAGGTGTTTGTGCCTATGTTTACAGGAGTTTGTGCCTGTGTTTACAGGTGTTTGTGCCTATGTTTACAGGTGTTTGTGCCTGTGTTTACAGGTGTTTGTGCCTGTGTTTACAGATGTTTGTGCCTGTGTTTACAGGTGTTTGTGCCTATGTTTACAGGAATTTGTGCCTGTGTTTACAGGTGTTTGTGCCCGTGTTTACAGGTGTTTGTGCCTGTGTTTACAGATGTTTGTGCCTGTGTTTACAGGTGTTTGTGCCCGTGTTTACAGGTGTTTGTGCCTGTGTTTACAGATGTTTGTGCCTGTGTTTACAGGTGTTTGTGCCCGTGTTTACAGGTGTTTGTGCCTGTGTTTACAGGTGTTTGTGCCTGTGTTTACAGATGTTTGTGCCTGTGTTTACAGGTGTTTGGGCCCGTGTTTACAGGTGTTTGTGCCTGTGTTTACAGATGTTTGTGGCGGTGTTGACAGAGCAGCGATGATGGAGTATAGAGAAGCGAGGCATAAGCGTGGGTGTGATATCAAGCCGCCGCCGCCGCTATCTTCCGTGCGAGATAGCACACGTAATGCGGTGATCTGGGGATGGTAATCAGGTCTTACGGCAATAACTAGTCCATCTCTTGCGGGCTGATGTATGTTAATTGGTCATTAGATAAAGCTGTCACATCCTAATTGGTCATTAGATAAAGCTGTCACATCCGTTGCCGCCTTATCGTCACTACCATCTGCAACTTTACCCTAAACAGCCGCTTCGCCTCATCTCCGAACACCTTCAAGTCTATCACAGTCGCGCGTCGTCAAGGCCGCCGCGTGTCTCCCGTAACTAAATACCTCCCCTCGAACGAGTCGTTTAAACGGCTCGATTGCCGTCTCCCGAATCGCTTCTGACGGGGCCATACCGCGGCTGGGTTGCTTAACTGATCTCTTGAGACGCTGGCGGCCATGTTCCTTGTGGGATAATCAAGAGCTGTTCCGTTCTCGGCATTTTGGTCGCAGTTAGTGGGTCTCATGCGTCAGGTGGCGCGGGTGGGTGTCCACACTCCTTTTCTACAGCTTAAAAAATTTTTAAATTTCAAATTTTGCCCCGAGGGGCGAGTTTATTGGGCAGCGCCACTCATCCTGTGAGTGGATATACCGCTATAATGACAGTATTGGGCAACGTCACTCATCCTGTGAGTGGATATACCGCTATAGTGACAGTATTGGGCAGCGTCACTCATCCTGTGAGTGGATATAGTGACAGTATTGGGCAGCGTCACTCATCCTGTGAGTGGATATAGTGACAGTATTGGGCAGCGTCACTCATCCTGTGAGTGGATATAGTGACAGTATTGGGCAGCGCCACTCATCCTGTGAGTGGATATAGTGACAGTATTGGGCAGCGTCACTCATCCTGTGAGTGGATATACCGCCATAGTGACAGTATTGGGCAGCGCCACTCATCCTGTGAGTGGACACACCGCCATAGTGACAGTATTGGGCAGCGCCACTCATCCTGTGAGTGGACACACCGCCATAGCAGCATGTACAACACTCCCCAATAGGAAGAAAACCCGCTGGATTGTCCATCCTGTCACTTGTACCCAGACACAGCTGGGTATGCTAGTGTAAGACCTTACAAGTTTCGTCAGTGTAAACATGTAGATACTAAAACTGCAGAAATGGGCGACATTGTAAACATCAATTTACTGTAAATTTGTGTAAACCCAACATTAAACGTACAAAACGAACATTTATGGATAAAGTTATGATTGATTACTGGAAAAACGCAATCTCTGTTGATATATAGTAATGGTATAACGTAGGAAAAAGTAATCTATTACTGGGTTAGTATGATTCAAATTGAACGCAAAAAGTACACCCGAGCATTGAACGCACCCGAGCATTGAACGCACCCGAGCATTGAAGGCATCCGAGCATTGAACGCACCCTGGCATTGAACACGTAACTAACGCCAAGAAAATAAACATATTAATCAATAGTTTAGCTTCTTGTCAAAACAATTTAGAGATTAAGTTCCTCTAGATGTCACTGCATGTTGACATCGTCTGGTTCGATACCCCAGTTGAGAGACGCGTTTGCTAAGCCTGTGTGCTTTATTTATTTATTTATTTATTTATTTTTTATTATTTTCTACTACAGACGTGGCCAGACATTTACAATGCTAACCAGCATATATACATTTTCTTCTGTCCTCCATGGATAGGGTTAGAGATGTGTTAAACATATAGTTCAAGGGTTTATTGAATAACCTGTGTGCTGTGCGCGCCAGAAACGGAAGAAAGAGGTAAACTTATTTTCCCGTTTCCAGTTCAAGGTTCCAAGACACACACGTAACGGGGTTGAATTGGTGACGGGCCTAAGGCCTATCAATCTCTGGAAGGTTATTAAGGTCACCACAGTTGCTTACTGACCAACCAGCAAGTATATTTTAGTCCTACAAACTGTCCAAGACTAAAGTCAATTCTCAGTGTATATACATCGAAAAGCGGGGTATATATATATATATATATATATATATATATATATATATATATATATATATATATATATATATATATATATATATATATATATATATATATATATATATATATATATATGCAAACAAGCCTGAATGGTCCCCAGGACTATATACAACTGAATATATATATATATATATACTGAGGATGAATACCTCATGCTGTGCTCCGGTGCTCGGATACTCATCACAGGTAACTCATGGTGTCGCCAAATTCATGTGAATCTCATGTTTATAGCCGACCAAATATACATATATAAACTCAGGAAAGTAATATGGGAACACAATCAAGGGCCAATCACGTTGACAATCCCTAATCAGGGGAACATAACGCTCATAAACCCTACCAGGAAACCACATTAGTGGCCCCAAAATACATTGCGGTATCATTTGACATGCTAATTAAGGGCGTGCTTACGGGTTATTCATGCCCGTGCCACCTTTTGGGTGGTTACCTTGAGGTGCTTCCGGGGCTTAGCGTCCCCGCGGCCCGGTCGTCGACCAGGCCTCCTGGGGCCTGGTGGCTTAATCTTTATCAATCAATCAATCAATCAATCAATCAATCAATCAATCAATCAATCAATCAGTCAATCAATCAATCAACGTGCTGACCTCACATACCTGTGTGTACTGAATGCCCTGTTCTGGGGACCGGATTTCTCAAGGAGTTATATGATCATTTAAGACACTCTTTTTCTCTCTTATCTCAATCGTGGAGATCACGATAAAGGCAGCAGTGATCGCGGCGAACAGTGCAACAGTGATTGTGGTGTTCACTACCGTACACAATCGTCTGAGAACACTGTATACAGCACCTTGAGAAAGGCTGTAGGTTACGTCCGAAAATTTGGTTTTTAGAACACTTACACATTTAAATAGAACATATATAGAACACTTATATTGGGTCTTTCCTTCACCTACATGGATATATTGTTATATCTAACATATGCAAGTCTTGTCTTTCAAATTTTAGGTGTCTATCGATTTCTTAGATTTGTCAAAATGTCTTTAAGATTTGTTCAACAAAAAATGATCTGTTATTTGTCTAACTGAACGGTCAGTTGGCGTAAAAGAGAAATGGGTTAGTTTAACGGAGAAGTGAGTTAGTGTAAGGGAAGAATTGAATAGATGTAAGTGAGAAATGAGTAAGTATAAGCGAGAATTGAGTAAGTATAAGTGAGAATTGAGTTAGTTTAAAACAGGAGGAACAAGTCCGTGTAAGTCAGATACCCATCGACTCGCTTATACAAGTCCCAAGTCCGATTACAAAAAGCGAAATATGTAGAACAGCCATGAATTTAAGGTTGATGAATTCAAACGACCCCGGGCTGTCGTTAAAGCCCTTTGCAACTCCGTCAACGACGGGGTTGAATTTATATAACCACCACCCCCCCCCCACAAGCGCCTTTGGCTTCTACAATTAATTTCGTAATTTGTGTTGACGTCTGAGAAAGACACTATACACCTTGCCTGTAGGAGCTCCCATGTTATGACTATGGTTCGATTTATTGATTCCTTAATTATCAAAATTTCTCTCTTGTGTTCAATAATTTCAGCTTATGTTGACACTAGTGGATAGTTAAGGGAGATGTAGATTGCTATACTTGGCCTGGGAAAGAGGTCCCTTCCTCCCTGCCGGTCATATATCACCACCTCCACACCCACGGCTCCACACCCTGTGTGCTACACCCTGTGAGCCACACCCTGTGTGCCACACCCTGTGTGCCACACCCAGTGTGCCACACCCAGTGTGCCACACCCTGTGTGCCACACCCTGTGAGCCACACCCTGTGTGCCACACCCAGTGTGCCACACCCTGTGTGCCACACCCTGTGAGCCACACCCTGTGAGCCACACCCTGTGAGCCACACCCTGTGAGCCACACCCTAGGCACCTCACTATCTTTCCAACTCTACAACATGAATGTTAAATTTCCAATTTCAAAATTAAAAATTTTAAATTTAAATAAACTCGCACCTCACCCGAGAGGCGAGTTTATTGGGCAGCGCCACTCACCTGTGGAAAGAAAATGCATCTTTAAACAATCTCTGATCAACTAGTAGAACTAAGGAACTAAGCCATAAATAACATTCTAAACTAATGAACAAATCCACAAGGGCCGTGACGAGGATTCGAACCTACGTCTGGGATGCTCTCAGACGTAGGTTCGAAGCCTCGTCACGGCCCTTGTGGATTTGTTCACATGATGCATCACGCTATATTGTGATTTCTGTGTGCACAGTTATATCAGTAATTCTAAACTTAATTCTATTCTATTTAATTCTATAATTCTAATAGTTCTATTATTATAATTACAATTTAATTCTATAATTCTATAATTCTAATAAGTAATTCTAAACTATTTCATATCAGCCTTAACAGCGTGGAAGCATTCACCCTATACGTCGATGAGAACAGTGCTTCATATAAATTAACAATAGGGGATGTACTTACACGCGTTCAGAGAAACCAAATCAATCTTCCAGCCCTGATTAGGTATCCAGGAGGATCCTAAACGAATGCAAAGAGGAGCTCAGTGGGCCTATTATTATATTTAATAGTCAGAACTGCTGTCGCCTCGGGTGCCGGTCGGCCAAGCGGACAGCACGCTGTATTTTTGTGATCCTGTGGTCCTGGGTTCGATCCCAGGCGCCGGCGAGAAACAATGGGCAGAGTTTCTTTCACCCTGATGCCCCTGTTACCTAGCAGTAAAATAGGTACCTGGGTGTTAGTTGTCACGGGCTGCTTCCTAGGGGTGGAGGCCTTGTCGAGGACCGGGCCGCGGGGACACTAAAGCCCCGAAATCATCTCAAGATAACCTCAAGATAGCCTCTTACTGTATGGAGGAGGCAACCCAATATTTAAGAATAAATCATCCCAAAGTTTAAGAATGGAGGGAGTTTTCAGGGGGGGGAAAGCGCCAAGCCATTACGACTATATAGCACTTGGAAGGGGTCAGGATAAGGATTTGGGATGGGACGGAGGGGGGTTATCTTGAGATTCTTGAGGTTATCTTGAGATGATTTCGGGGCTTTAGTGTCCCCGCGGCCCGGTCCTCGACCAGGCCTCCACCCCCAGGAAGCAGCCCGTGACAGCTGACTAACACCCAGGTACCTATTTACTGCTAGGTAACAGGGGCATTCAGGGTGAAAGAAACTTTGCCCATTTGTTTCTGCCTCGTGCGGGAATCGAACCCGCGCCACAGAATTACGAGTCCTGCGCGCTATCCACCAGGCTACGAGGCCCCTATGCTCTTTCCCCTATGGGGAAAATGCTCTTTCCCACAATCTGCCGAACAATGACATTGGGAAAATAGTATGGCTATGGGGTGGGATTGAACTTGCGTCTATGGTTTATCCCAAAACACCCACTACCCAGAGTACCATGATGGGGTTAAAGATCATTAAGTAGGGCTAAGATTTTATGTCATAAATACATTCCATTTGGTAGTAACCCAGACATCGACATCGAAATAATAACTGAGGATTGTACAACAAATAGAGGCTGATAAGACTCCCAACACGGGTTGATAAGAGACTCCCAACACGGGTTGATAAGAGACTCTCAACACGGGTTGATAAGAGACTCCCAACACGGGTTGATAAGAGACTCCCAACACGGGTTGATAAGAGACTCCCAACACGGGTTGATAAGAGACTCCCAACACGGGTTGATAAGAGACTCCCAACACGGGTTGATAAGAGACTCCCAACACGGGTTGATAAGAGACTCCCAACACTGGGTTCGGCCCTGACGGCTGAGTGGATAGCGCTCGGAATTCGTAGTCCTGAGGTTCCGTGTTCGATCCCCGGTAGAGGCGGAAACAAAGTGGCAGAGTTGCTTTCACCCTGATGCCCCTGTTACCTAGCAGTAAATAGGTACCTGTGAATTAGACAGCTGCTACGGGCTGCTTCCTGGGGGTGTGTAATAAAAAAGAAGGCCTGGTCGAGGACCGGGCCGCGGGGACGCTAAACCCCAAAATCATCTCAAGATAACCTCAAGAAGATAGTGCAAGATATATACCGACAGTGCTATCATAATGAACCACTGAATCAGCAGTTACCTAGTGTGGATAGCACAAAAAAAAGAGAGTGCCGCACACTCTGAAGTGTATATAAATGTATCGTCAAATATCAGAAAAGAATTTTGAGAAAGTTCTAATGAGACAGAGTGTAACCTGTTTCAGAATGAACGATAATTTACCACAAGAGATAGTACGCGATACGTTTAAAGATCCTGAGAAGAAGTATTTTTGGGTCAGAATAAGATGGTTAAATGTATCAATCGTGCAGACAATATTGGCCATATATTTACATCACCACGCTATGAAATCCGCATAAGTTTGTCACTTTTAAACATTTACACACCCCGAATAATTTCCCTGAACCATTAAGGGGTCCCTTTGATAATGGGTAAAAGGGTACGGCTTTGGTTAACTGCTGGAGTGCCAACCAATACCCTCATCGTGGCACTCTGTAGGGTACACAGTGACATATATAGGCGATATAATGCCTAAGGTCGCGAGGGCAATACTGAAAGTATAGTAGAACTCTGAGGAGCGTCAGAACAGTTAATTAACGACCAGCATTTAACCAATTTAAGTCAAATTCTGGCCCCCCGTTACAACCTTATTCACAATAACATACTGTATCAAATACAACTGCTACAGCATAACGAATACAATCCGTCACGGGAGAGACCAATAACGTGAATCACTGTTATTTCATAATGTAAACACAATTATATGCATCTCACAAAAGCACAACATATGGAATTTCCTGCACAGATTTCGCGCCACAATCCCTCCCCCAAAAATACTGCTGTACCCCCTGAAGCGGTCCCTATCACAGCACGCCATCACCAGGCCGCTGGATAAGGATTGCTACGCACTTATAATTCACCCATAAAGTGTTTACGACCGCAAAACTTGTATTTATTCACACGTAAACAGGTGCTTCATCAGAGCGGTGGTCGTCGCTTCCCACACGCCCACACGCCCACACCCAGCTGGACCCCATTCACACCTCACCTATTAATTCACACCCAGACTTAATGTAGCCACTCAGTCCTAGACCGATCCGTACTTCGTCGGGGGTGAGCATAATACTTTCTTTATGTGGTCCCCAGCGAGGAGCTGCGGGGTGTGTGCCCCCCAGGTAGGCAGGCAGGGGGAGGGGGCCAGGAGGAGGGGGGGGTAGAGAAAAGGGAGGGGAGAGCCACCCCCCCCCCCGTCCCTTAGTTACCCCCTGAAGGGTGGAGGTGGGGGGCGCAGGAAACTATGGCATGGTCGTGGAGGAAGGATGAGAGACAGGAAGATACAGATGAAAGCAAGATAAGAGGAAATGAAAAAGCAAGGGGTGCGCTCGTGCAAGTGCACACACGCGCGCGCGCGCACACACACACACACACACAGCCCGACAGGAAAAAACAGAGAAGCAAAGGAAGAATCCGTGGTTTAATAGGGAATGTATGAACGCAAAGGAGCTGAACAAAAGGGCATGGAGGAACTTCCGTAATAACAGAACATCAGAAAGTAGAGAGAGATACCAGAGAACCAGGAACGAGTATGTTAGTGTGAGAAGAGCAGCTGAGAAAAGGTATGAAAATGATATAGCTAATAAAGCCAAGACCGAACCCAAGCTACTACACAGTCACATCAGGAGGAAGACAACAGTGAAGGAACAGGTGATGAAACTTAGGGTGGGCGAGGACAGGTACACAGAGAATGACAAAGAGGTGTGTGAAGAACTCAACAAAAGGTTCCAGGAGGTCTTTACAATAGAACAGGGAGAAGTCACGGCGCTAGGAGAGGTGGCAGCAAACCAGGTGACCTTGGAAAGGTTCGAAATTACAAGAGATGAGGTCAAGAAGCACCTATTGGGAGCTGGATACTCTCGGACGCAGGTTCGAATCCTCGTCACGGCCCTTGTTGATTTGTTCATTTGATGAATCACGCTATTGTGATTTCTGTGTGCACAGTTATATCGGGCTTCGCCGCAGTCACTAATAGCTAAACGCACATACATTAAGACAGGCAAAGACCAAAATCTAACGGAACCTTGAAAGAAAAAAACGGTTAAAAGTGACGAAAAAGAGAAGGAGGAAGAAAAAAAACAAATATTAGCCATAAAGAGAACATTAAACTAATAATAACATTTACCAAACAGGGTTTAGATGACCGGGTGTCAGCTCCTGGGCCCCCCCTCCCTCCTGGCTAGGGGAGAATGGAGGCAAGAAGGAAGAGACAGGTGGGAAGACTGACAGAGACTGACGGCACGGGTGAGGAATGGAAGAGAGAGAGGGGGAGAGGGAGGGAGGGATGGAGGGATAGAGGGTCGTTAAAAGATTTGGGGCGGAAAATGACTGAGTCTCGGTGACACTTGATCCCAGCACGGCGCCTCCAGCAGCAGCAGGAGGTGGTGGAGGAGGAAGAGGTGGAGGAGGAAGAGAGGGAGGAGGAAGAGATGGAGGAGGAGGAGAAAATATAATGAAGATGGAATGGAAACGTCGTGACAGCTGAGGGCACCAAAGAGACTAGAAATGTAAAAAACTAAGATCAGAAATATATGAGAGGTGTATGTGTGTGTGTGTGTGTGTGTGTGTGTGTGTGTGTGTGTGTGTGTGTGTGTGTGTGTGTGTGCGTGCGTGTGTGTGTGTGTGTGTGTGTGTGTGCTCACATAGGTGTGCTTGCAGGCTCGAACATCCGCTCTTCAGCCCCGCATTTCGACCATCCTACCTTCAATGCAGTGAGGCTTCCTCACCCGCATTGCATATCATATTTACATTTCTATCTGTATATCGAATTAGCTTCGACAACTCCCCCCCCCACCATCTAGTCCGTTCCACTTCTATATATAACTCGGACTGAAAAAGTTCTTTCTGACATCTCTATGATTGCGACTGACTCCCTGGATTCGAAGATTGTCATAATCTATCCAATCATTTTCATGGCTGACGCTATATTTGCTTGGTTATGTTCACTAAACTTTAGGTCTTCTTATATCATAACTCTCAGATCCTTTACAGGCTGATTTCCTTCTATGAGAATGTGTTGCGAATTTCGTATAATTTCTTCATTTTTTTACCATATCCAAGAACCTCGAATTCACCACTGTTGAACATCGTGTTAAGTTCTGTTGCCCAGTCGATGACCCTTTCATATCAGCTTGTAGTTTTTCAATGTCTTCTACGGAAGTAATTATCATGCTGATTTGTGTATGGTCTGCTAAGTACGACACAAAGATGTGACTTGTATTCCTGTCTCTCGGGCTGCTTCCTGGGGATGTGTAACAAAAAGGAGGCCTGGTCGAGGACCGGGCCGCGAGAACGCTAAACCCTGAAATCATCTCAAGATAACCTCACCCTGAATGAGGAGAATCAGTGGCCCCAGGACCATGCCCTGAAGAACACAGCTTGTGTTCAGAAAACAGCTTCTCTGTTTAGACTTGATTTGATTTCATTATCTGTTACTCTTTGCACTCTGTGACAGGAAACTGAATACTCATCACCCAACCTAACCTGTTGGGTGATCCCTCCATGGCGTGGCAGGAAGAGCAGGTCTGGAGTCGAGAAGGGGCCACCAAGTGCTGTAGAGAGGGAGTGAGGGGGTAGAGGTGAGAGAGAGGTGAGAGAGAGGTGAGAGAGGAAGTTGAGAGGGAGTGAAGGATAGTATAGGAATGAGATCTAGGGACGTAAGTCAGGAGAATATGGGAGCCGGATATAAGTGACAAATGAAGAATAAATATGCAGGGGGGAATAGGGAGTGAGAGTGAGAGAGAGAGAGAGAGAGAGAGAGAGAGAGAGAGAGAGAGAGAGAGAGAGAGAGAGAGAGAGAGAGAGAGAGAGAGAGAGAGGCGGATGAAAGAAGGGGGGGAGAAGTTTCTCAGGGTATCACATATCAGAGACTGTCACCATGGTAATCCCCTTAGGATGAGGGGAAACTCAACCAAGAGTTACGAGCCCCAGGCCTCAACCTGTTCCCCCAGGGGGACTACCAACCATCCTCCTCGAGGAACCTCGCATGAATATCAATCTACTTAAGTTTCCGGCCAACCTGTACAGTACTTCGGCCTGTATATATATGTACTTCGAGGCCACCTCAATAGAGATAAAGGCAAGAGTCTTCATCTCAGTCTGTGGGCTGGTTCAATGAGTTTGATGGGCAAGGGGGGATTATGGGTAAGTAAGGGGGGATTATGGGTAAGCAAAGGGGGATTTATGCCTCTGGTGAGATTCCCAAGGTCGCCAGGGATGGGAAAGGGAAAGCTTTACCTAAAGATTTTTATTTTGTTATCACTTTTGATTTTTTCTCTTACAAATTATCTTTTTCTGTATCAATATATTCAAATCTGACAGTGATGACTGTGTGCGACAAATGCATTATTTATTTTGATTTTACACTCAGAGACACTTTTAGAAAAATAATATGTATAATATGTGAAATATAATATGTAGGGGCCTGATGTCTGAGTGGATAGCACTCGGGATTCGTAGTGCTAAGGTTCCGGGTTCGATCCCTGGTGGAGGCGGAAACAAATGGGCAGAATTTCTTTCACCCTGCTGCCTCTGTTCACCTAGCAGTAAATAGGTACCTGGGAGTTAGACAGCTGCTACAGGCTGCTTCCTGGGGAATATGTAACAAAAAGAAGGCCTGGTCGAGGACCGGGCCGCGGGGACGCTAAGCCTCGAAATCATCTCAAGATAAGCTCAAGATAGTGAGATACAGAATAGTGTTCTGGGAACGTTGTGTGTGTGAAGGTGAAGTGCTTAGAGCGGTAGTTAGGAGGTATAACGAAGACTGTTGTAACAACGCTGTTTTGCTTCTCGATGGAACCAGTGTTATCTTGAGGTTATCTTGAGATGATTTCGGGGCTTTAGTGTCTCCGCGGCCCGGTCCTCGACCAGGCCTCCACCCCCAGGAAGCAGCCCGTGACAGCTGACTAACACCCAGGTACCTATTTTACTGCTAGGTAACAGGCGTATAGCCTGTGGTGTATAGCCACCTGATCTACACCAGAGTCACAGCCTGATCAACCAGGCTCTGACTCATACATCAGGCTGCGAGCAGCCGTGTCCAACAGCCTGGTTGACCAGGCTAGCAACGAAGAGACCTGGTCTACGACCGGGCCGCGGGGTCGCTGAACCCCGAAATCACCTCTAGGTAACCGAAAACTGCCCACGTGTTAAGTTGAGAGTGCCTAGGTAGCCAGATCTGGCATCGACGGTGCCAGACTGGCACTGGCATCAGTGCCAGACCGACGGCTCTGTAGAAGAAGGTGGAAGACGTACCGGATGTGCATGTACAAGTTTTTTTTTCTACCACAGACGTGGCCAGACATTTACAATGCTAACCAACATATATACATTTTCTTCTGTCCTCCATGGACAGGGTTAGAGATGTGTTAAATATATAGTTCAGGGATTTATTGAACAATCAACCACAGAAGGTGATTTTTAAATGCTAAGCTAACCTACATACGTAAATACATAGATACACAGATTTACGTATGCTCTACATAAAGTGTTCGATGTATCTTTTACATAGTGTCATTAATGTGCATTTACAAAGGTGAAATGTAATTCTGATCAGCTTCCATATATACTTTATACACATACACACACACATATACGTTCATATACATATATATACATACATATATACACACACATGCATTCACATACATTTGTCTCTTTTACTCTGACAGGGTGAGATAGCTGATAGAGAAACTAGTGTGCAATTAATCACTTAATCACTGAAGGTGATTAAGGTGCTTTTACAAGCTCAGGTTATATAGTTACATCACATACATACATTGTATAATTGATACATTACATGGTCAATCTTGGCTACAAGTCCAATATATCAAGTGTTCCAGTACTCATATAGTAATTATGTACAAGAGTGAATGTACGAGGGAAGATTGAAACAATCTTCCCTCGTATCTTCACAATCAATCGTAAACAATCTTCAATCTCGAACATACAGCTCTGAAGCGTGACTGGGCCACTAAGACTCAAACACATCTTGCTGTTCACTTGAGACAGTTAAGCAAGTCCCAGCTGTGTCTGGGTACAAGTGACAGGATGAACAACCCAGCGGGTTTTCTTCCTTTTGGGGAGTGTTGTACATGCTGCTATGGCGGTGTGTCCACTCACAGGATGAGTGGCGCTGCCCAATACTGTCACTATGGCGGTGTGTCCACTCACAGGATGAGTGGCGCTGCCCAATACTGTCACTATGGCGGTGTGTCCACTCACAAGATGAGTGGCGCTGCCCAATACTGTCACTATGGCGGTGTGTCCACTCACAAGATGAGTGGCGCTGCCCAATACTGTCACTATGGCGGTGTGTCCACTCACAAGATGAGTGGCGCTGCCCAATACTGTCACTATGGCGGTGTGTCCACTCACAAGATGAGTGGCGCTGCCCAATACTGTCACTATGGCGGTGTGTCCACTCACAAGATGAGTAGCGCTGCCCAATACTGTCACTATGGCGGTGTGTCCACTCACAAGATGAGTGGCGCTGCCCAATACTGTCACTATGGCGGTGTGTTCACTCACAAGATGAGTGGCGCTGCCCAATACTGTCACTATGGCGGTATGTTCACTCACAAGATGAGTGGCGCTGCCCAATACTGTCACTATGGCGGTATGTTCACTCACAAGATGAGTGGCGCTGCCCAATACTGTCACTATGGCGGTATGTCCACTCACAAGATGAGTGGCGCTGCCCAATACTGTCACTATGGCGGTGTGTTCACTCACAAGATGAGTGGCGCTGCCCAATACTGTCACTATGGCGGTGTGTTCACTCACAAGATGAGCGGCGCTGCCCAATAAACTCGCCCCTCGGGGCAAAATTTAAAATTTAAATCTTGCTTGCATATACCTTGCCACTGAAGCCTTAAGAGATATTGTTGTTGTTGAAGACCCGCCACCCGGAAGAAAGCTCCAAGTAGCACGGGCTATGGTGAGCCCGTAGTGAGTTTAAGAGATAAAGACAGTGGAATTATATACCGTGACTCCCAAAGTGCACTGCTGGCACTGAACGCAATTAGTGGCGACACCACACTTTAGGCAGTGACATCTGAATTAGGCTTCAGCTGCTAAATAGAGTTGAGACAATTTTCTTCAGCCTGTCATCGCATATTTTTTTTTTTATCTTTATTTAAAAAAAATACAATATAAATTTTAGCACCGCTCAGCATGATAACTACGTCTGAAGTCTCCTGAACTTTCCTGAACTCTACAAATATTATCACTTGCGGTGGACGGTAAGACGACGGTCTCGCTTCATGCAGGTCGGCGTTCAATCCCTGACCGTCCCAAGTGGTTGGGCACCATTCCTTTCCCCCGTCCCATCTCAAATCCTTATCCTGACCCCTTCCTCCCTCACTCTGCTCTCATCTCAAGAGTCCTTTCTCCATCTACATGCTTCTGCTTCTCCCTCACCCTTCACCATCCCCCCCCTATTCCCCCCCCCCCCTCAGCCTAGTTATCAGGAGGTAATTAGACGGGCAGTTGACAGCCATGAAAGCAGACCATTATGTCGCTGAGGGCCGGCAGCACAACCACCTCCGTGAAATTGCCATGTTCCCTCAATTGGCCTCGGTCCCGACCCCTCAACCCCTCGGTCCCGACCCCTCAAACCCTCGGTCCACCGTGTGATGTCTGTGTGACGGAGACTGCGGCCTGCGTGCGCACCAGCCCGTTGTCGGAGGCTTCCCAACGTCATGGAACTGTCCTACTGACGGCATTAAAAGGAACATAAACCGAAAACCTAGATCAGGCTCTCTGCACCCAGCACTGCCGGGTGGGTAAATATAAGGCAGCAACTTAGAGCCATGATTTACCGCATAAAGGTCCGGTTTCGTGACGAAACCACTTACACCGGACCCCAATTACTAAGGAAAATCGTTGACATCACGAACGCAGCCCCGTTGGACATCCGTGACGATGCTGACGGCGCTGTACTTCTTTATTCAAGCGAGCAAGCTCTGGAGCAACTGTTTGCACCAGAACACCAGGACGCCCTACGAAACGCCAACCTGATCATCACTCCTAACCGTCGCTACTTGGCTGAACGTACCATCTTCGTCAGCCACACAAGTGTCTACATCGCCACCCAAGACCCTGGTACCATACTTGATAGTATCAACACCAGAAACCCGGCTCTGACTGCTGCTACAGTCAAGGTCATCAAGAACAACGACAACCCTAGGCCTACTCTCAAGGTCACCTTCACAACAGCTGCTGCAGCTACCCAAGCTGTGGAAAATGGATTTAGATGTCTGGATATTTCCATCACACCTGACACTGTAAAGAAGGAACGGTACTACAACATTTGCCAGTGCTTTAAGTGCTACAAGTACGATCATGATACCAAGAACTGCCAACAAGCAGAGGTTAAATGCAGCATTTGTACCCAGGATCATCACTTCAAAACCTGCCGGTCAACCACCAAACTGTGCCTCAATTGTGGAGGAGCTCACACCGCCGTCTCCATGGACTGCCAAGTACGACTAGACGAAATAAATAAAACAGCATCTGCCAACCCAACAACCAATCAGCCGGCGAGCTTCAATATCCAAGCTACATCGTTTCCAGTGCTTCCCAACGCTTCTGCTCCTACTACACAGACGTCCACACCAGGCCAGACCACCCACCAATGGGGACCCAGGACACAGGCGACTGCAGCTCAGCCAACCAACTTGACTGTCAACCAATCAGCGGCCTCGACCAACACCACTCTCATCCCATGCCTGATCAGTGTAGCTGAGAGAGAGGCGGGAACAGACAACGCAAAATACGTGAGAGTACTGAACAGGCTGCTCGCCCAGAACAACCTGCCTACAATGTTGATACCAGCAGACCTATTTCAACATCACAACGCTGCTTCAACCCAAACAGACGAAATTCCAACACCAACAGCAACCGCAGTCATACCGCAACCACCACCACCGGAGTCGAACCCAGCACAAGTCACCCAGGCAACAGCATCCACCCAGACTACCACCACAGCAGACAAGCCAACCTCATCACCTGCCCCCACCAGCCCGAGACGGAAGAAAATGAGAGGAAAAAGGAGACCAAAATGTCAGCAAGTGGAATCAGAATCAGATTCAGAACCAGAGTTCCTAGAAACCTTGACCGAGACCATCACATATGAGGCCCCAGACTTCGACCTAAACCCAAGCAAATCAAGCAAGAAAGTGCCCTGCTTTGGACTTTACCTCAACCACGGTGGCACTTTCAACGGCAATCGAAGCACAAGAATGGTCATTGCCTTAGAATGCAACAGGATCATGAACCAGCTCAAGACCACCATGCCTTACCCTGTGTTTGTCCACCACGAGACCGTGGAACGCTATGTAGACTTCTGCGCTCTGGAGAGTGTATACATCGACCCTAAATTCGACTTCAAGAGGGGACAAGTGACCTTCCTGGAAGAAGATGAAGACCCGACAGGAACACCAATACCACCGCTAACATTCGGGAAGTACATGCGAATACCTCCTGGCCAAGACACCACCAAGCAACAGTGAACTTACCTCTCACCATCTCAATAAGGAAGACGCCTCCTCCAAGCCAGACAGACCACCTCAAGTGAACCAGGACGACATCACCCTGCCCCACCACTAGCCTCCTGCCGCCCAAGAAGAACTTAAGCTACAGGCTTTGACTGAAAAAACATCTCCAATCCAAGGTGGACGGGCCACCGAACTTTCAAGCCTCCTCTCTCCACATCCAAATCCTCTTCCAAGAATTTCATCGCCCCATCCTTCTCCCTCCCACATCCTTTCCAAGCTCTTTGGACATCAAAGCGAAGTGTCCTACTGACGTGCCCTAACCTAGTCAACCACAGACATGCCCTAACCTAACCAACCAGAGACATGCCCTAACCTAACCAACCAGAGACGTGCCCTAACCTAACCAACCAGAGACATGCCCTAACCTAACCAACCAGAGGCGTGCCCTAACCTAACCAACCAGAGACATGCCCTAACCTAACCAACCAGAGGCGTGCCCTAACCTAACCAACCAGAGACGTGCCCTAACCTAACCACCCAGAGACGTGCCCTAACCTAACCAACCAGAGGCGTGCCCTAACCTAACCAACCAGAGACATGCCCTAACCCAACCAACCAGAGGCGTACCCTAACCTAACCAACCAGATGTGTGCCCTAACCTAACCAACCAGATGCGTGCCCTAACCTAACCAACCATATGTGTGCCCTAACCTAACCAACCAGATGCGCGCCCTAACCTAACCAACCACAGGCGTGCCGTAACCTAACAACGGACAGAAAACTGGACACTATCACTTACGCGAGCATCTATCCACCGCTGCCAACTGGATAGAGAAAGGGGAGAAGGGGGGCGGTGTGTGCAGGACAAACATATCAATTGCGACACTAGCTCTCCACATATGTCAGTTTGTTTAATTTAGAAACTGTACTTGTGGTCGATCTCGAACCCATTGTTGATGTGACGACTTACACTGAATTTTGTAACAAGCTCATCAAGATTGTAACTTGCTTAGCTAAATGAATTGTTTGGTTCAGTCCCTGAGCCCATTATGTGCCTCTGTAACCCCTTCCACTACCGCCCACAAGATGTTTTATGTCAGACCTTATTAAATGCTCTAGGAACACCCAAGGTTGTGACATGTACCCTTCTTCCATTGTGCACTTAACTAGTCTAGCAGATCTGATGCGCTTTTTTCTTTCCTTATCACTAGAACCAAGTTGTTTGTTGCTCAGTAAGTACCTTTTGTCAAGGTGCTTTTCTTCTCTCTCAACAAAGATGTTTTTCGAGTGAGATCAAAGACACTGGCCTATACTTGTATGTTCATGTCTTGATATTAGTTTTGTTGACAACAACAAACCGGGCCTGCTCCCAGATTAGCGAGCAGGTGTGTTGAACAATGCAGGTTTGGAAGAGGTTGCAAGAAAGAGAGACTTCAAGTGCAGGTGCACGTCTCTCAATGATACACACTTACTCTTATGGTTGGCATGTTGTCTCTCACCCTTCGTCATCCATCTCCTTCATACAGATAATTCTATATGAACGCTATATAGGAAAAGAATGATCTTTTTAGTCTCCATTATGACCAGTCTCATAGAAGAGGCACGCGATAACTCTCTAGTGTTCATTTGGATCTTTGTTCGTCTTCGTTCTTAACAAAACTAGTGTCTAGGGTGTGAAATGCAGGTCGGCATTCAATCCCCGACCGTCCAAGTGGTTGGGCACTATTCCTTTCCCTCCGTCCCATCCCAAATCCTTATTCTGACCCCTTCCAAGTGTTATATAGTCGCAATGGCTTGGTGCTTTCCCCCCTGATAGTTCCGTTCCCTTCCCTTCTTACTTTATCGTAGTAGGTCAAACCACTTGGGCTGGACGGTAGAGCGACGGTCTCCCTTCATGCAGGTCGGCGTTCAATCCCCGATCGTCCAAGTGGCTGGACACCATTCCTACACTCCCCTTGCCCATCCCAAATCCTTATCCTGACCCCTTCCAAGTAGCTATATAGTCGTAATGGCTTGGCGCTTTCTCCTCATAGTTCCCATCCCTTCATCACAGAAGACGTCTCGTCCTAATCACCCACAGGCGACGTGTCCCGCACCTTTCTTACCTGTAGACGATGTCGAGAGACTCCCCGTCTCCGGACTGGGACCAGGCTCGTCTTGAAATCAGTTGATGTTGGTCACTGTCTTTGGTCCTATCTTCCTCGTCTGTTTTTGGCTCTCCTCGTCTTCCTTCCGCGCCATCATCGTCAGCCATCATCTCTTTCACCAGGTCCATTTTGGCCTCGAAATCTTTCTCAGAACTCAAATTCACGTCCCCCATCAACTTGGCCCTTCCCCGCTCCGGCGGGAACCACAGCAGGAGGCTAGCGTCGCGGACCATCTAACACCGCCAGGGTGATGGGGGCAGGAGGCAGGCAGGGTGGGGGGGGCAGGAGGCAGGCAGGGTGGGGGGGACAGGGAGACTTGGGTCATAGCTCTCTATCCAGGGGCCTTGATGCCGGCTGGGTAATGGCCCGGCGGGAGAAAATATCCCCGTCTTTATAGCCTGATGAAGGCAACTTCATCGCCAGGGGAAGTGGTTTGGCAGTTCCTTTATTTTGTTGTTTCCCCAAAGGTCTTGACGCTGCCGAAGGTCTTGGGTAAAGAATTCCACCTCCACGTGTGTTTCCAACTAGTCTGTCTGGCTTCGTGACAGACTAGTTGACTTAGATTGACAGACTTTCGTGACAGACTAGTTGTTGACCAGACCACGCACTAGAAGGTTGAAGGGACGACGACGTTTCGACTTGAGAATGGTCCTGGACGGACCGAAACGTCGTCGTCCCATCACCTTCTAGTGTGTGGTCTGGTCAACATTCACCGTGAAAAGCACAGTACCGCACGGTACTGTGCTTTGCCCTGGTACTTTTTTCCCATCCTCATATCAGGGATAAACACTACAGTATTGCATCATCCTTTGCAGATGACACATGTTGAATTAATGTATACGGATACTTAGAAGTATATAATCTGTTGATGACGGTTTTGTCAAAATGTTTAATATTTGTTTCTGAAGCTTTAGAAGAGGTTTTGAAATATATGAATAAATGTGTCTCCACTCTCTCTCTCTCTCTCTCTCTCTCTCTCTCTCTCTCTCTCTCTCTCTCTCTCATACATATCTTTATACATGTGTATGTCAGTGAAGAGCAGAAAACATCAATACTCCAAGGAAAACATTGAGGTCAGAGTAGACCTAAACAAAAGATGACACCTCGTGTGGTAGAGACTTAACTAATCTACCACACGCCCTGGGGCTGTGGTAGATCAGTGGCTGTAAATTAGGAACACAGAGAAGGGCTGAGGTCAGCGAAGGTGAAGGTGATAGATTTTATATATATATTACAATCTACATTTATGATGAAGCTTTGTTGAATTCTTTATGATGAAGCTTTGTTGAATTCGTCTTCGTTTCATACGATGGCGTTGTAGTTTTGATGGCTGTAGACTCTATTGTTCTCTCAATGGTGAGTTACTTGGTGATGAGTTTGGTGTTTCTGTAAGTTATGAGGAGCAGCATATCATCATCGTCATCGTCGCCTGCAGCCATCAAACACTGCAACACCATCGAACATTATGGAGTAATTTTCAACATTCCCGCCCCTAGAGCGGGGTAAATCCTTCATTAGTATGCGATATACTACCTGGTGTCACTCCCCTTCAACTAGGTGGCCCTTACTGCTCTCCCGGGGCATATCTTTACAACCAATAATCCTGGTTATTATATATATATATATATATATATATATATATATATATATATATATATATATATATATATATATATATATATATACAAAAAGAATGGGGGTGGTAGGTGAAGAAAATATTAAAGTGCTCAGTGAGAATCCACAAGGTCTTCTCTGAATACTCTTTATTTTCTTCTCCGAGGCTATGGGTCCCCACACTTGCACACCAGCAGTGGTACCCTCACAACTTTGAGCATATATATATACATTATATATATATATATATATATATATATATATATATATATATATATATATATATATATAGATAGATAGATATATGTACTAACGATGTACCAAAGTCTCGTTACTCCTGGTGAAGAAGCTGCGTTTGCCATTGAATAAAGCTAGATCAGTGTTCTGTGTAACTTCCCTTCCCTTCCCTTCCCTTCCCTTCCCTTCCCTTCCCTTCCCTTCCCTACATCCCCCTGAGACGTCCACAGTCTACACTGTGCCTTGGAATGAGAGGTTTATGTTTATCTCTTATAAATGGAAGGATTTTGATGCTGTAAAAATGCCATCATGAAGACAGATTATCCAAGAAAAACCTTTCTCAACGGGTTTCCCCCCCTAACTCTCTCACCAGTTTATGAACAAAGCTGCTATTATGGTAAGCGAGGCGTTATCTTACCAGCATCCACCACTCCCATCTAGTCTCTCTGCGGTTTTTACACCCGGGGAGGTATAAGGATAGGGGGGGGGTTAGGAAGGGATAGAAGCGTCCCCTCCACCCTTCCCCCTATTACTAATTCATGATGGCACCTACATTATCTGCTCATCGCTTCCTCCTCTCCTGACATCCTTCGTTTGTTATAAATTATACACTTTCAGCCTCTGCCTTGAATACCAATCAACAACACACAATGCGATCGTGATAATTGCCTCTCTCTTAACTACATTACTGTTGGTGTCCGGCCGTGCTTACACACACACGCTTGTCGCTCACAACAAGTTACAGCCCCGCTCCTGTGCCAGGTAAGTTCCACTACGGGGCCACACACACGCTTGTCGCTCACAACAAGTTACAGCCCCCGCTCCTGTGCCAGGTAAGTTCCACTACGGGGCTCACCATAGCCCGTGCTACTTGCAACGTTTTGGGTCCCCTAGTAGCTGAATGTTAAACATCAACAACAGCTTGTCGGAGCTCTCGCAATCAGTCGAGTCAACCACGTTGTCCAACAGCCTTATTGTGCTGCTGTTGACACCCAAACAATGCCATGTGTGATACTGAAAGTGAGGTGTGTCATGTCAGGTGGTGTGTGTGTCATGTTTAAAGAAGATCAGTTGAATGTGACGGGTGGATGTTGCATCGTTACACCTTCCTCATTAGACCCCTCATGTTACACTCGGCTTGTATACTGAGATCTCATCCCCCACCTCACACTGTTTATGCTGACCCTCATGATTATCTGACCCCCTGACCCCCTAATTAGCTGATCCCTGACCCCCCTAATTACGCAGGCGATGAGTCACAATAACGTGGCTATAGTTTGGTCCAGGACGGACCGAAACGTCGTCGTCCCTTCACCTTCTAGTGTGTGGTCTGGTCAACATACCCATAATTACCTTACCTTAATCCCCATAACTGTACCATCTTGATCACATACATAATTGACCCTGACTTGTAATTACCCCATACCTTGACCCCATAATTATCTTGACCCCATAATTACCTTGACCCCATAATTACCTTACCACATAATTACCTGATTCCATAATTACTTGACCTCATAGTTACCTTCCTGAATAATTTACTGTAAACCATTACTAAATAAATAAATTAACATATTTACCCACGTCTCTCCATAATAATTAAGATACTCATAAGTATCTTAAATCGTATCATAAACAATTCCAGCACTAATTAACTCAATTAGCATTTTTTATGAATTTATTACTTAATTAGCAAAATATCTGTTGTATTCAGCCTAAAGACCCATAATGTATGTAAATATTTAGCAGGGGGGGGGGGGAATACATAAAATACATTATGTACAAATAATTAATCCTGAATTTGTTGTTTGTAATATATGTATGTACTATGTGTGTGTACAATTATGTTTGATTGCCCAAACGTCTCTACGTCTTGAAGCAGGAATCAACCCCAGGATCTACTGTTGAAGTCGTAATTTCTTGCACTGTTTTAAGGGCTCCTTAATCCCTTAAGGCCAACTGCTTTATTCATGTCACTTTTTCTAAATCGAGCTCCCCATTTCGGCTTTATTTATTAGCTTTAGCTATATTATTTTCTATATTTGGCTGTGTACTATTTGAGAAAGCTGCCTTCAACAAATTCCTGTTTTATTTGTCTAGTGTAAACAAACGTGCGCTGCAAACTTGATATCACCTGATATCTTGATATCAGGTGATATCAGCCCTGATATCTTTCCAATCTGACCAGGTTTAGTGGCCAATATATTCCTGCGATTATTAAACTTGTTTTCAGTGTTATTCAGGTCAATACAAATGGTTATTGTGTGTGTGGCCCAGTTACTCCTCCTCTAATTTGTGTATGTATGTGAAATCATTTATATTCCTAAACACACACCACAGACCATTGATGTGGTGACGAGGCAACATCTCTGCTTATTGATGTGGTGACGAGGCAACATCTCTGCTTATTGATGTGGTGACGAGGCAACATCTCTGCTTATTGATGTGATGACGAGGCAACATCTCTGCTTATTGATGTGGTGACGAGGCAACATCTCTTCTTATTGATGTGGTGACGAGGCAACATCTCTGCTTATTGATGTGGTGACGAGGCAACATCTCTGCTTATTGATGTGGTGACGAGGCAACATCTCTGCTTATTGATGTGGTGACGAGGCAACATCTCTGCTTATTGATGTGGTGACGAGGCAACATCTCTGCTTATTGATGTGGTGACCAGGCAACATCTCTGCTTATTGATGTGGTGACCAGGCAACATCTCTGCTTATTGATGTGGTGACGAGGCAACATCTCTGCTTATTGATGTGGTGACCAGGCAACATCTCTGCTTATTGATGCGGTGACCAGGCAACATCTCTGCTTATTGATGTGGTGACCAGGCAACATCTCTGCTTATTGATGTGGTGACCTGCAGGCAACATCTCTGCTTATTGATGTGAGGGACGTCTACTGACGTTTGGGCTACATTGGCCTGTTGACACTTGGACCACCCTAGCATGCTGACGTGAGGGTACCACCCTACTGTAGTGACGTACTGACCCCCCCCCCCCCCTATTGTAGTAACGTAGGGACCCCCCCCCCCTACTGTAGTGACGTAGGAACCCCCCTACTGTAGTGACATACGGACCCCCCCCCCCCCTCTACGGTAGTGACGCACCGGCCTGCAAGAATGCATTCCCAACTTCCAACTGCTGAAATGATGCTTATTTCTACCAGAAATCAGAATATGCGCGAGGAATATATCTGGCTTGCAAGCACTCTACGCCTGCGAGCAACAACATCACGCTTGCAAGACAAAATTAAGGTAAATCTGAAATTATAAATACGGAACGGGCATGTAGCAGCGCCACGGCGGTAATGATGAGAACCATAACACTAGGATGAACACCCCAGCGGGTTTTCTTCCTATTGGGGAGTGCAGTACATGCTGCTTTGGCGGTATGTCTGCTCAAAGGATGAGTGGCGCTGCCCAATAATCTCGCCCCTCGGGGCAAAATTAAAACAAAATTTAATGCTGCAGGGCTCGAGGTTGTGGCTAGTATGGGTGTAGTTGGATATGCCGGCTCCTGCAGAGGCTCTGGAGAGACTGGTAATGTAGAAGAGAATCAGGAGGTGGTGCGTGTCTCCGCCACCTGAGGAGAGGCGTGTGGGGGTACACCTCTCCCCTTGACTTGTAAACATGTTGATGTTTGGGTTAGCCTTGCCCTGGTACCTGATGTCAGACGTCTGCAGCAGCTGTAGGAGGCATTCGAGCAAAAATCGGTGTTAAGTTTCACTTACGAGATGGAGAGTGATGGGAGGCTGCCCTTTCTAGATGTAAGAGTCACAGAAAGGAATAGAGGCTTCCACACTTCAGTCTACACTAAGGAAACGGACATAGGAATGTGCCTTAATGCCAATAGTGACTGCCCAGACAGGTACAAGAGGAGTGTTGTCAATGCTTACGTCGACCGAGCTCTCACTCACAGCTCTGGTTGGAAGCAGGTCGACGAAGAACTCTGTAGAGTAAGGCAGGTCCTAGGTCAATGGCTTCTCTAACGGTTATGTTGAAGACGTTATCAAATGAAAGGTGAAACGCCATGCAACCTCTGCAGAGTCAATTAACACAACACTTGTACCTCCTATTAGACTGTTTTGCAGGAACTTCTTTTTGACGGCTCGTAAAACGGAGGAAAGTGTCCTGAAAGATATTAATAGGAACGTTTCCCCACAGACACAAATCAGAAGATACGATTAACAATTTACTACAAAAACAAAAAAATGGCCAACCTACTCATGAAGAACTCTCCAGACACTAAACAGAACGCCTTGACAGAAACCAACGTCGTCTATGCCTTCACATGCCCACTTGGAAACTGTCAGCCCCAAAGATCTCAGTATACTGTATAGGCAAGACAACAACGTCTCTTTCTAGGCGATTAACAATGCACAAACAACAGGGCTCCATCAAGGAACATATAATCTCCTCACACAACCAGACCGTCACCAGAGAAATCTTAACAAGCAACACAGAAATTATCGACAGATACAGCGATAACAGGAAACTCGACATCAGCGACGCCCTACACATCAAAAAGTCAAAACCAGCAATCAACAGCCAATTAACACAATTACATTCTACCCACTTCAAGACCAGCACAGAAGCAAGTATATAAAACACACAATAGACCCATTGTTTCGTGTTCTGTCTTTTCCCATTGATTTGTGTCTAGTCACTTCACCCAAAAACGAATATAAGCACAATCTGAGTATGTAAAATTGTCTTTGAAAATGTAAGAAGTGTTCTTGCGAAACGCTTCTAGGCGTCAGACCATACATAAGTGTGAAAATGAACTTTGGAGAGTTAAATTTTCAACTACCCCCGACAGTGAAGAAAAACATTAGAAATAGTGAGAAGATTCGTGTTAGAATCATTAACCTTACCCTTTCGGTCATATTCAACAACATATGTTTACAAGAAAGACTCCTACCAATATATTTATATATATATATATATATATATATATATATATATATATATATATATATATATATATATATATATATATATATATATATATATATATATAGAGTGAGAGAGAGAGAGAGAGAGAGAGAGAGAGAGAGAGAGAGAGAGAGAGAGAGAGAGAGAGAGAGAGAGAGAGAGAGAGAGAGAGAGAGAGAGAGAGAGAGAGAGAGAGATTATATATTATATCTCGACTGTCGACACGTGCTCCTGGGGCCACACAAGAGGCCTCGTATCAAACAACAGAATCATCACAAACTTGTTCGAGTTCGCAGGTAAAGGTGTGTGGTGGCGTGGGCCAACATGGTGGTTCCCAGGCGACAAGGCAGACGGAAAACTCTACAAACTCGACACACACTGCACGCTCGCAGGAATTTATAGAATGTTTTATGTTTCCTTAACTATGTGGCGGCCAATTAGGCGAGTTATTCAGTTAATTGAACTCAGGTGCTGCCACGGAGGTGCTCCGAGGGCTTGACACTGAAGAGTCCGCCCGCCGGAAACTCGTGCAATTAGATACAAGTGATCTTTGGGAGCTGCACGTGATGGGACTTAATTAGAAAATATTTTGTTAAAGAGTCATGTTGCAGTCTCAGCTGGAGCCGTAAGGGATGTCAGTAATTCGTGGCTGCAGGCTGGAATACAGGGCAATAAATATTGTCCAAACGATCGTTAATTCAGCAGCCACCCACCATGTTTATGAATGAAAAAACACCAGGCGCGTGACTAACTGACACTCCATCTACAGGCTATGTTCATTCCATCCAGCGGCCGACCCCGAAGCCTTGCTCATTAATTTTAATACGCTCTTCATAGTATATAAATTATAGGCCTAAGGACAGATTGAAATTCAAATAATTGCCAACTGAATCTATACACGTAACCTAATATAGCCTAAATATGCACAAAATATGCTAATATGTAAGATTAACTTACATCCCAGAGAATTTTAATTTCGAGTGAACAGCAAGTTAAAAAGAGATGAGTGCGTCTTTGGAGGCTGTCTGGCGTAAACCCACACGCGCGACATGCCTCTGTATCACTAACCATCCTGTGTGATAGGGATTTTATAGCATCACGTAGATAGCTTTTTTGACACACTGTACTCCACATCATATAGTCTAGGGTAGCTGCACTAATGCAGATGTACCTAATGTATTAATAAAAAAAAACGAGCCTACCGTCAGGATAGGTTGACAAATATAAATAATTTTCAACGGAACCTAAATAGCTAACTTCGGCCTAAATATTGTTACGGAGGGAAGAAGAACTACATAGATTACCGAGTGGGATGCACATGATACACTGTCACTTCTCTCGACAGTGTCCCCAGTTCCTTTTTTTACAGGGGTCAATTAAATTGTGATCCAATAATTTAACACATGTATATCGAGTATTTTCAAGGCATTAACAATGTTTTCAAATCGATAAAAATATGGAAAACAAAAAAATATTTTCTCATGAAAACAACGGGAATATCCTTTAACTCTCTTCCCTACACTCCTCTACTCTCGCCACCAGTAAAAATCTTCAGCAAATCTTCAGCAAATTTCAACAGTAAATCATCAGCAACTCCCCTGAAGACTTACTAGGCTAGCATTCTGTCTCCAGAGAGTAGGAGGTAGAACGTGAGGTGTCAAGGTGATTATATGTGCCGATCCCGGCCACCTGGTCAATCAATCATCTGGTCATCCGGTTACTTTAGCAATAATCGGGATAATTACCTACACGCCCAGTGCCGAAGGCAATGACGTCTCCAAAGCTCCGCGCGCCAAAGCAGCTCGCCAAGGAATGAGGCTACGGTCCCCGATCTCTCCAATTTGGTTTCTTTTTACTCAGTGGTCAATATATTGTTGTTCAGGCTTTCGTATATCGTTATTCACATTCGACTTGATAATGGTCCAGGACGGACCGAAACGTCGTCGTCCCTTCACCTTCTGGTGTGGTTTGGTCAACATTTTTCAGCCACGTTATTGTGACTCTTCATCTGCACTTGTTGTTCAGGCTTTCATATAGGTCAGACGTGACAATTGTTCGAAACAGAGGCAAACGGAAACACAGTGATTAAAATTAACAAAAACATTTACCAAGAAAAAAGATACTTTTGGAATAGCGGCTTTCCTCTGCAAGCCTCATTCAACTTAAAAAAATAAACAGTCACTCTCGACTTTCAATAATTAATGCTGCTTTAATCGATTTAACTAGGCAATTATAATGTTACTTAAACATACTAATCGGATACACAATAGAACAAGAGGCTTCGTATTTGATCTTCATCTGAATCACAGAACATTCAATGATAATCATTTAACAGCACTAGGCTTTGCTTCATCAAATAAATTATACTATACTGTCTCTTCACAGTGTAATATAAACAACATCAAACTCATATTATACATTATATATATATATATATATATATATATATATATATATATATATATATATATATATATATATATATATATGCTTAATTGCATCGTGGCACATAAAATTGTATCAATAAACGTCCTGAAAGTTTCCGCGAAACCTCTAAACAACACCAGGGTTCTGATAAAGACCTTTTGTGCCCCCCTGTAATCCTTTTTTGCGCTACCGCTCACAAAATGAGTATGGGTGCACAATGTGGGGTGCGGAATAGCATCAAAATCATACCCTTCGTTATATGACTTACGCCGGCGTCGCTACGTCGGGCGAGTTCCCCAATGTCTTGTCTGCCGCCCGGCGCCATTTTGTTGCCATTTCCGTCCCTCTTTCTACCTTTACAATCAAAATTCGTCCCAAAATCGTGCTTGAGGCACTTGCCTTAATACCTTAAAAGCAGTGTGTGTGCCGTCTAAGATCTTATTAGGTAGAACAAATGACTCTTGAGGCAGGTGAGGTCTGCTATTTGACGGCGATCATAATATATTGAATTCTACACAATTCTAATACATTGAAATTAATTTATATTTGAGAAATACCTAGTCTGAATACACAGTTTCTTAAAACGGAACAACACGTCATTGCAGCTTGGACGAGCATAGCCTTTGAAAGTGTTGGAAGCTGAGTTCCTGTCCTCGATTTAGCTGCCGAGCCCAAAGACGCATTCTTGAATTTTAATATACCGTTCACTCAAAACTGAAAGTCTTTCATATATAAATTAATATTATATATTGGCATAACGTGCATATCTAAATGTATGTTTAGGTTAGGTGTTTAGGTTCTGTTGGCAATTATTTGTATTTGTAGTATGTGGGTTAAGCAATTACTGAGTTGTGATTTGAACAGAGGTTGTCAGTGAAGAATTGGTCGAGAAATGTTCGAAAGTCATTAATTGTGAGTCGAGTGTAAACTGTTTTTCATTCATAAACAGGGTGTTTAGCACTGTATGTAATCCCTTTTGACCTATCTTGACGAGGACGGGCTGGAACGTAAATACTTTACACGACTCACAACTGACGAAGTTGGAACTTTTCTCTAACAAGGATCGAATTGCTCATTTTCAAATGATCGAATCACGCATACTGCAGTTTGGACGAGAATAGCCTAAGGACGGGTTTACATAAAAATAAAGTGTTTATTTATATTTAAATCCACATTTAAGTGTTTATTTAAATAAATTGAATTATAACAATTTTTTAAAATTTACATTACCAAAATACCTAACCTAATCTACCCTAGACCTACATTGAATTATAATATATATATTAATATGACTTTATCAACCAGGCCTCATCA
The DNA here is from genome assembly GCF_040958095.1 of Procambarus clarkii. Classification (NCBI taxonomy): domain Eukaryota; kingdom Metazoa; phylum Arthropoda; class Malacostraca; order Decapoda; family Cambaridae; genus Procambarus; species Procambarus clarkii. Next base: position 49,781,057 of record NC_091157.1, read on the forward strand.
AAAAAAGGCCAAATTTTCATTTATCCAGCCACCAAACTCATTGCCTATGATGAAAAAAACTTTACACATGAATCACACGGCTTTTCTCGAGCAGTGCTTCGTTCACGTCCTCTGCTCGAATCCCACCTCTCTAAACGCTTCATCTACCTGAAGCAAATACTACAGCCTGTCCTCATCAACAAAGACTAAATGCTTGTTAATTCAACTGCCCTGTGTATGGCTGAAAAAAGGTACATTCGACTCACAACTAATGACGTTCGAAAATTTATCGAACAGTACTTCACTGACGTCCACTGTTGGAATCTAAACGCTGTAAATGCTTCACCTACGTACTACAAATACAAATAATCGCCAACAGAACCTAAACACCTAACCTAGCCTATACCTACCTATACAGGAAATTTTAATATATATTAATTTATATATGAAAATAAATTAATTTTTAATACACAACGTCAAAATTGGGGGACGGCCGCTGCTTTAACGAGCCTTGCATGAGGATTAGTTGAAATCAATAATGGCCAATAAATAAATTAAATATTAAATATCCAGTGCGTTAAAACTGCTGGTTGTGTCTTTGGGTCCAGCCGCCGCCTGGACGAGCCTAGCCTCAAGACAGGTAAACGTTTATATGCTAAACAATATCGTCACTGGTCTCACGCTACCGTATTTCCTGTAATTAAGCTTTCTGGAAACCTTTCTTGCTTTTCTGGAAACATGGACTTGAATCGACCAGACGTAACAAAACCTATTTTCCCATAACAGCCAATGGTACATATATATCGTGGGGGCTGCGTTCCTTGGGAAAAAATTGCGTCCAAAATATACGATATAAGAAGGGAAGACCGTGGTACAAAGTGGGGTAATGTTGTACTTACGAGAGACAGTAGCAGCGGCGGGTGTGTTGAGGCTTGGTGAGGGGCGAATGGTACTTGAGGAGTTTCTTAAAGGCAAGACTGGGTCTGCTTTTTTATCTTTCAAGGGTATTGCTAGGCTGCTTCCTTGTCTGTATTCACCGCTTACCCAGTCGTCTTAACGTTGGGCAGCGAGCTTTAAAGCTCTTGAAATGTTTCTTAATTGTTTATAATTCATCAAGCTAGACCATTTACATGATCTTGTAAACAAACACGTAAATTAACAAATGTAAAAAATGAACGAATGTCTGCCTTCCATAACTTCTGTAGCACTTAATGACATCACACACACACGCGTAGCACTTGTGTTTATATTGTAAAAGTTCTTAATAATTGTTCACAGACCATCAGCAGAGGCAATGTTTACAGACTGTTCTCCATGGAGCGTGAAACGCTTCAATTTTCACCTCTTAACTATCAGCTACCCAGGCGGTCTTTGGCTTCGACACTTCACTATCCCTTCGTGGACACGTTCCAGTTTTATGTTTGCTGTGAGTCACTAATGACCTACACTTATAAGCGTGGCTAAATCCAAACTAAATGCACTCGTGCGTTCAGAGTCGCGAGATAAGCACCAACCGGGTCGCTTAAGCTCCGAAGCGCCTGCTGGGTCATGGTTGAAAGAAAGCGGATACTTTTTTTTCACTGTTGACGTAATATTTCATGCTTTTATATTTAAAAAAACGACGTAAGTATGATTTAAAATTTGTAAATATAAAAGAGGTCGTAAAACTTCATCAGTTAAAACTCGAAAGAGCATAAATCGAGGGACTACAATCCGTTAAAATTTATGAATACATCTTTGGAGTTGAAAAACGCCAAGAACGGGATAGAATATCATATACTAGGCTCTGAGGACAAGACTCTTCGTCTAACCCGTCCTCCTAATAAAACGTCGCATTTTGACGTATGTTTTACCTAAGGCCAACAAAAATCGTCGTAATATAAAATAGTTTCGGCTCGCGAAATTGACATACTGTCCCGCTTTCTGTTTTTAGTCATCTCGTAGGTTAGGATAGGAGACTTTAGCACAACAGTTTCTTGACGATGGGGAACCTTAGGAGGATAGGCTGCCTTGACAGGGGAAGTTGTAAGTGAGTGAAAATAAGTGCTTGTAAATTCAGGAGTATAAGTATGTGGGAGAGTGTGTGTGTGTGTGTGTGTGTGAGAGAGAATGAGTGCATGTTTGAATCATCTGTAATCATGAAAATAAATGTTGAGGAGACAAAGAACTGTGAAGTAAACTCGTAAAGTTTATTGTTTCTGTGACTGGTAATGACCGCGAATTGGCTTACATCGTTCCACAAATATACTACAGAGAGAATATCTTGTACCAGTGTGCCAATTTGTGTCAGAAGGTTGACGTCGGTCGCAATCAGCGAGTCGTTTCCTGCACTTCTCGCGCGTACATGTCCGCCAGGCAGCGGCAGCGTGAAGCACCACAGGTAGAGACGTTGAAGGCCGAGTGGATCCCTCAGCAGCGGAAGCATTAAAAGGACTTTATGAAGAAATAAATATCAGGACAAATTGTTGACGTCCTGAAGGCTTACAGAGAAGACTGAGATATATTTGAGTGCTAATCTTCCTTAACTGTGACGTTGTTCACTCTCTCTCTCTCTCTCTCTCTCTCTCTCTCTCTCTCTCTCTTACCCTGGAAGAACCACAGACCCTAAGTCGTTTGAAACTTTTTTAGATATTAAGCATCATAGTATGGCAGGAGGCAGCAGTGGGTTAAATAATACACAATAGACTTTTTAATGACCATAAAATATGCATTAGATAGTTCTAGCCTGACTGCTTTGGGCTTTGGAGATCGTCATGGAGTGTATCTCCAACTTGTCCTCTCGAATAGTACATCGTATTTTGACGTATAAATCCCCCCAACGTCAAAATATAATGTACTACAAATCACAGTGGCTCGCAAAATTGACGGGCTGTCTCGTATTCTATTCGCAGAGTTCTCGGTTAGGCTAGGGAAATTTAGTACATCATTTTTGTGACGTCGTGACAACTGGAGAGAACGAGCTGATATCTGAATCAACTTACCTTGATAACACTGCAAGAAGTGTTACAGGTCTGCCCTCTCTGAGCCTCCCACATCTCCAATATCTCAAGGATAATGGTGATAATTCTATAGACAAAATGACCTACACTTACGCACTTGTTGCGCTCTCTAGTTTCTCAGGAGCATTGTCTGTTACTTTGTACCTTCCATCCACTGATCTAATCAAGTGAAACAATGCAGCTGAGTAATTCATGATTATCTCAGCAGCCTCACATACAATAGCCTCTCATCCTGAACAAATCCACACGGGCCGTGACAAGTTCAGTAGAACTTCGGTTTCAACTCTTTTTGACCATGTCGTAGCTCAGTCGATTAAGGCAGCGTCTGGGATGCTCTCAGACGCAGGTTCGAATCCTCGTTACGGCCCTTGTAGATTTGTTCGTTTGATGCATCTCGAAATTGTGATTTCTGTGTGTCTCTCATCCTGTTCTCGCACAGACATCCCAGCACGGATCTCCACCCGACTTCCTCTCTCTGGTTTCCTACAATCACCTGTGGTTGATTGTTCAATAAACCCCTTAACTATATGTTTAACAGATCTCTAACCCTGTCCATGGAGGACAGAAGAAAATGTATATATGTTGGTTAGCACTGTAAATGTGTGCCACGTCTGTGGTAGAAAATAATAATAATAATAAAAATTGGTTTCCTTCAACTTGAGACAAAATAATGAAGAAGGGGTTGATTGTTCCATAGAGTTTAAAGCCTATATATGATTGGCCACTGAACTGCCTATCACATGCCTCTGTATGACTAACCATCCTGTGTGATGGGGATTTTATAGCATCACGTAGTTAGTTTTTTTGACACACTGTACTCCACTTCATATAGTCTAGGGTAGCTGCACTAATGCAGATGTACCTAATGTATTAAAAAAAAACACTGAACTTTTATTACCACTACTACCTTATTCAATCTTGTGTTGATGATATCCTCAAAATGCTTCCGGAGTCTGCCAGTGCAGACTGCCCATCACATGCCTCTGTATATGACTAACCATCCTGTGTGATTGGGATTTTATAGCATCACGTAGCTAGCTTTTTGACACACTGTACTCCCCTTCATATAGTCTAGGGGAGCTGCACAAATGCAGATGTACCTAAATGAGTTAATAATACAAAAAAACGTCCACTGAATTCCCAGTTATTAGCCCATTTAGACCCGTTGGCATGAGGTACCCGGCGCGTTGCAATTACTTTATTCACTCTCGTGTTCTTGAAGATATCCTCATATTGCACCCAGAATTTGCCAGTGCAGGCTACTGAACATATGGCCCTGTATGACTAACCATCCTGCGAGATGGGGACTTTTAGTATCACTGCTACTTTATACTCTCTTGTGTTCTTGATGATATCCTCATCATACATCCTTTACCAGTGCAAGTTGCTCATCACGTGGGTCTCTGTGACTAGCCATCTTGAAATGGAGATTTTTTTAGCCTCACATAGTTATTTCATCACATATATTACAATGTAATATATGACAATGTTACTTAGTAACAAACTTTGTAACCCTTCATATATTCTATGGAAGCTGCATAAACACAGACGTCCCTGAACATATATATAACAGAGAAGACACAAACCTTGTAACCCTTCGTATAGCCTAGGATAGCTGTAAAATGGACCTACGAATCTTAATTAACAAAAAGTAAATAGTTAATTCATTTAAATCGTCATCGCAGAAAATGCCAAGAGCTACGTGATGCTAAACATCCCCACCACACAGGATGACCAAGCAACAGCCTGGTGGACCAAACTCTCACAAGTCAAGCCTGGCCTCAGGCCGGGCTTGAGAGTAGAAGAACTCCCAGAACCCCATCAACTAGGTTAGTCATATAGAGGCCTGTGATCAGTAGTCTACACACTCTGGCTACATTATGAGGATAGCATCAAGGACACGAGTGTGAATAAGATAGCAGTGATGCTAAGATGTCCCCATCTCGCAAGAGGGGGTATAACACCCTCTGTGGTCTGAACTCTATGCTCACAAATCTTACTCCTTTTGCCAAATGATGCCACGGGGAAAAACGTGACCTCACTTATCCTCTCCTCACTTATAAATGTTGCTTCTTGGATATCCATGCATTGCAAGTTTCCTTATACACAATCGTAGCTTATTCTACAGGATCTCGCAGTCCTATACATTGTGCCAGCTAATAATATAGGATCTCAGCCTCTCATACAGGGTCCCAGGTTATTAAATAGGATTCAGGCTTGCATATGTGGTCTCACCCTTCAATCAGTAGTCCTGTGATCTCATATAATGTCCCAGCTGTCAAGTATGCGAAGCTGAGACCATACAGTATATTAGAATAAGAGTCCAAATCACCCGTACAGGAGTCCTTATAGGGGGTTTCACCATTCCGCAAATGGCCATACGGTTTCAAACATTATCTTATTCTTCCGTGCATGGTCCCAGTCTCCCATACAAGGTACCAGCCTGCCCCTAGCCTCCTATTCAAGGCCCCATCCTCGCTCCATTATCACCCCACCACCACTTAATTGCCCCTTCTACCCCCCCCCCCCCCCACTCACACGCTCGTGTGCCAACGACCCTGTTGTTAAGGCACTAAGAGAGATTTCCATCACTTTCAATCAGTCCCAACACGCTCCTCAACACTCTAAACTATCTAAGGGCTGACCGGGCCCCGCCCCACCCCCTCGGTGAAGCCCGGGACAGGAACTGCGGGGCTGCTCACCCAGCCTGACGTCCTGGGCTGTCTCTTCCGTTCTTAAAATGCAGTAAATGTCAGAGATGCAGAGGGATTGCATTGTTCTGTTTCCCCCGGTCTCTACTTTCTCGTTCTCTCTGGTCGGGGTTTTTGCCCTGCGGTTAGAGATCATTTTCACACACTGTACAGCACTAGAAAATTCACAGATAGCACCAATTTTGAGTGGAGGGAGAGGCATTGAAAGCCAACAAAGTAAAGCAACAGAATAAAGTCTCCCAGAGGTATACCACAAATAGACAACGATTTGGAAACTTTAAACTGTGTCGAGTCATAAAAGTCACTTGTCTAGCGGCCGGCCATTAATTTTAAGATCATAAGAGAACATTTCCAGTGAATCTTATGAATAGAAAGAAGAGTGGTAAGCACTTGTGTACATGGGCGGTCCTGCGCTAGGCTACACCCGCTGCTCCGCGGGCTGCGATACTTCACGTCCTCTTCCGCCGCTGCCATACTCCTTAAGGCGCGAAACTTCACGACTGGAGCGTCGTTTATTAACGTAACGAAGGAGAAAGTGAGACAAACTAAGGAGAAGACATGAGAGAATTGTGTTGTCTGTCCCTCCATTGACTGTTGGAACAACAGGATGGGTTGTGGAAGTGAGCCCAAGCGGTTCAGTGTTAGGTTTAACACCTTCCCACTGAGACTAACATTAGCTCAGGCCAGGTGATAAGCCTAAGATTTACAGCCCATATATCACACTTTACACTTGTAATGTAAACGCAGATAGCCTCACCTCGACGTTTACGAGTCATTCAAAACAATAGTCTGTTCTGCGTTCAAACTATCTCATTTCACTCCCCAGGTGCAAGGCAGACGCATACTATCTCCATCTTAGGGCGGAATTCATATTTCACAGTGATTAATATTAGCATAAGAGGCTGTAGAACTTCGGACTTTTTAGAAAGTGAATACGTGATTCGATCCCATGCGAGGGGAGGCCCATCCATCCAAACAGTTTAAGCTGGACGCTTCACGTAAATGTTCCGTCACTAACATGTACCATACGTGATGCCACTATGTCAACATGTCAAAATGTGTTCATTTAACTAAATGCAATAAGCAATCTGCGTCTAGTAAATCAAGCTGCATCCGTTGAATAGCAATGGAATCTAATTTAATGCTAAAAAAATGCACGGAGAGGCGTTGGAGGATGTTCAGGGGGAGTTGAGAGACCCGCTGGTCCGTGGCCCGCCTGCCTGGCGGACCACCCCGGGCCGCGCACCATGGGTCCACCGCCCTCCTGCCGTGTAACAGACGAACAACAGCCTCCTCTACACCCACCGACATTGTGCACTCCACAATTTCTCTTGCATTCATTTTACGCTTAAAGAATTTGAATGCCTGTTAATGTTCCAAACAGAACTCAAATTAATGGGGAAGGAGGCATGAATACACGAGATTTCTTCACAGACGACACTCTTCCAGTCGGCCATGTTGCCCAGGTATCGTCTGAATCTGTGTTCGTCCCCGGCTTAGGTTACCCGTGATAAAACACACTAAAATATACTTTTGATCCGAGACAATAGAGTCGAAAGAAATAAAAGCTCTCGAGGTTAAGAGAAGCGTAATATAAGGCTAGAATTTCACTTTATACCCATTTCTTCTGCCCGTTAAATATTTATGTGCTTATTTTATACCAATGAAGTTAGTATCGGCGAGGTTGGGGGAGAGTAGGATGCGTCCTGCAGGCTGGTGCTAGGACCTCCGACACTCTTGCAGGCTGGTGCTAGGACCTCCGACACTCCTGCAGGCTGGTGCTAGGACCTCCGGCACTCCTGCAGGCTGGTGCTAGGACCTCCGACACTCCTGCAGGCTGGTGCTAGGACCTCCGGCACTCCTGCAGGCTGGTGCTAGGAACTCCGGCACTCCTGCAGGCTGGTGCTAGGAACTCCGGCACTCCTGCAGGCTGGTGCTATGACCTCCGACACTCCTGCAGGCTGGTGCTAGGACCTCCGACACTCCTGCAGGCTGGTGCTATGACCTCCGACACTCCTGCAGGCTGGTGCTAGGACCTCCGGAAGTTCTCTCTCCTCTCAGCACCTCAGAGATAGTGTTCTTAAGCATTACGCAAAATAACAGCACTACAAAAGACTTCATTTGATAGACTATTTACTATTTTTGTTATAAAAAAGCATTTTATAATCTTTTTTTGACATAGGAACATCCTCATATATACAATAGTAAAATCCCTCATGCAAATCAATCCTATTTATGGACAGCCAAACATTGCAAAATTTGTGAATTGCCGTAAAAGTTAGGTTCACCGGGAGATAATCTACTCAAGGGAGTTACTGCGTATTAGGCTTCATTGATCAAATCCGTTGCTGTTTATGAAGTCAAAATGTCGTGTGTGTATATAAATATATATATATATATATATATATATATATATATATATATATATATATATATATATATAAACCATATATATAAACATATATATAAATCCATATATATAAACATATATATATATCCATATATATAAACATATATATATAAATAAAAATATATATGGGAGGTGGTGATCTTTGGTGTATTTAAATACTCCGAAATTACCATCTCTTTTAAGGGTCTGAGTGGGTGGTGGAGCGGGTTAAGGCGTACCTGTTATGCCAGTTGCTGGAAGGCTTCTGTGCTGGCTAGGGTTCGAGTCTCCTGGTGGGAAAGTGTTCTAAAGTTCTATACTTCACTCTCGTGTTTAGGAGAGTTGTGCCTTAAGCATAGACACTGTGTCTTCCCATATTAACAGGGACTTGATGAAATTAACGTCTAAATGACCCCTCACTTGCTCTAGTGCTCTTGGGAGGTGGTGATCTTTGGTGTATTTAAATACTCCGAAATTACCATCTCTTTTAAGGGTCTGAGTGGGTGGTGGAGCGGGTTAAGGCGTACCTGTTATGCCAGTTGCTGGAAGGCTTCTGTGCTGGCTAGGGTTCGAGTCTCCTGGTGGGAAAGTGTTCTAAAGTTCTATACTTCACTCTCGTGTTTAGGAGAGTTGTGCCTTAAGCATAGACACTGTGTCTTCCCATATTAACAGGGACTTGATGAAATTAACGTCTAAATGACCCCTCACTTGCTCTAGTGCTCTTGGGAGATGGTGATCTTTGGTGTATTTAAATACTCCGAAATTACCATCTCTTTTAAGGGTCTGAGTGGGTGGTGGAGCGGGTTAAGGCGTACCTGTTATGCCAGTTGCTGGAAGGCTTCTGTGCTGGCTAGGGTTCGAGTCTCCTGGTGGGAAAGTGTTCTAAAGTTCTATACTTCACTCTCGTGTTTAGGAGAGTTGTGCCTTAAGCATAGACACTGTGTCTTCCCATATTAACAGGGACTTGATGAAATTAACGTCTAAATGACCCCTCACTTGCTCTAGTGCTCTTGGGAGGTGGTGATCTTTGGTGTATTTAAATACTCCGAAATTACCATCTCTTTTAAGGGTCTGAGTGGGTGGTGGAGCGGGTTAAGGCGTACCTGTTATGCCAGTTGCTGGAAGGCTTCTGTGCTGGCTAGGGTTCGAGTCTCCTGGTGGGAAAGTGTTCTAAAGTTCTATACTTCACTCTCGTGTTTAGGAGAGTTGTCCCTTAAGCATAGACACTGTGTCTTCCCATATTAACAGGGACTTGATGAAATTAACGTCTAAATGACCCCTCACTTGCTCTAGTGCTCTTGGGAGGTGGTGATCTTTGGTGTATTTAAATACTCCGAAATTACCATCTCTTTTAAGGGTCTGAGTGGGTGGTGGAGCGGGTTAAGGCGTACCTGTTATGCCAGTTGCTGGAAGGCTTCTGTGCTGGCTAGGGCTCGAGTCTCCTGGTGGGAAAGTGTTCTAAAGTTCTATACTTCACTCTCGTGTTTAGGAGAGTTGTGCCTTAAGCATAGACACTGTGTCTTCCCATATTAACAGGGACTTGATGAAATTAACGTCTAAATGACCCCTCACTTGCTCTAGTGCTCTTGGGAGGTGGTGATCTTTGGTGTATTTAAATACTCCGAAATTACCATCTCTTTTAAGGGTCTGAGTGGGTGGTGGAGTGGGTTAAGGCGTACCTGTTATGCCAGTTGCTGGAAGGCTTCTGTGCTGGCTAGGGTTCGAGTCTCCTGGTGGGAAAGTGTTCTAAAGTTCTATACTTCACTCTCGTGTTTAGGAGAGTTGTGCCTTAAGCATAGACACTGTGTCTTCCCATATTAACAGGGACTTGATGAAATTAACGTCTAAATGACCCCTCACTTGCTCTAGTGCTCTTGGGAGGTGGTGATCTTTGGTGTATTTAAATACTCCGAAATTACCATCTCTTTTAAGGGTCTGAGTGGGTGGTGGAGCGGGTTAAGGCGTACCTGTTATGCCAGTTGCTGGAAGGCTTCTGTGCTGGCTAGGGTTCGAGTCTCCTGGTGGGAAAGTGTTCTAAAGTTCTATATATATATATATATATATATATATATATATATATATATATATATATATATATATATATATATATATATATACTGAATGGGTATCATATACAGTATGATTCACTATTATTGTTGTTAATGAAGGTCAGATGTATTATGATATATATATATATATATATATATATATATATATATATATATATATATATATATATATATATAATGCTGTGTTGATTATCAGGAACATAATATTTAAATTGATGTTGTAGCCTAATGGCAACTAAAAGTTTTCATGCTTAGTTCCTGTTTGGGGAATTTAGTTTAAAGTATTTCTGATTCAAAGCCTCATAGTTCTTTGTCACGATTAATGATTATATGTCACTACATTACATATGTAGTGGTGAATACAGGGATAATCCACGATAACGTAATCGTTGACTTCATCAAAATCCAAGAGTGGGCGAGGCTAGTGTTGCTAAAACTGTTAAAATATGTGTATTTTTATCTAGTAAATTTACTTTTTTATTCACTCACCAATTCTACGCTGTGCTGTGCTATCTCACTTACGGGATGAGTAAACTCAGGCTGGTACTGAATTAGCAATCTTAGAACATTGTTGAGAGGTTATTGAAGTACAAATTAACGTGAGTGACTAGGTTTGTAACGAGAACAGAGGTGGTTGTCGAGGTATTCATTCCTGGTAGTGTGTGTATCAATTTCGGACGCAGGCCAAACATAGACCAGGAAACCAGCAGTGGGGATGACGCCGTCGCCCCCTTCAACCTGTCCTAATAACACGTCGCATTTCGACGTATAGTTTACATAAGGCCAAAAACTGTCGGACCAGAAAATGATAGCGGCCCGCGAAATTGACATAATGTCTCGTCATCTATTCGTGGGTCTTTTGGTAGGTTAGGATAAAGCACTTTAGTACGACACTTTCCTGATGTTGGGAACGCTCGTGAGAATGTGCTCTATCAGGAGACCCCTGAAGCCAGAGGTCAAGTGATTTTGAGGAGGAGATAGCCTAGCACTACACTGGGTGAGATGGTGTGTGCTCCGCAAGCGAAATACTAGTGAGGCATTCCCGGGTATGCCCGCCCCATCACCCTCTTACTCCATCAATCCTCCGAGGACAGTGAGTGGTTCTGGTAATCCTCAGGGGAGCTGACAGAGTCCATGTTGTCTTTGGGAGACACAGGGAGAAAGTGTTGGCTCGAACGGAGTCTTAAGCACGGGCAAGTAAGCCGTTTGAAAGAATCCTAAACAACTAGGCTAGCCTCTAGTTGCGAATCAACAAGATTGGGACTAGATTCACTCAACTTTGCACAGTGATTGCCGAGAGATAGGTAAGCAAGGAATTTAAATCTGATAAAACAGTGAAGCTAAAGGTATCATAGAGTTGCAACTTGAGAACAGTTCCTCCCCGTCTGGGTGAACACTGATTCAGGATATTTGTTTTCTCTCTCTAATCCTTTCTCTGTAACTAGCTGACATTGTATCTATAAGGTGTGAAGGATTGAAGAAATTGTTTATGTAATAATCTAAGATGAGGCCTGATAAAGACCTTTTGTGCCCTCTGTAATGCTTTTGCGCTACCGCTCACAGGATGAGTATGGGGTGCACAATAAACTCGGCAACAATCAAAATCAGTAAAAAGAGTACATCTACACTCTGACAGGTGCTTAATACAAGGTAAATATTAGTTTTGGGTGTAAGTACACCTTATGGCAAGGGTGGGGAATCCTTGGAACTCAAACGGCTTTTTTTCTGGCTCGCAAAACCCAGGTCTCACTAAAAATAATTAAATAAATAAATATCCAACTTCTTCGCCAAGCTGTACATTTTAACTTAATAAAATAAAATTGCATTAAGTAGAGTGATACCAAATAATAATTCAATAAAGAAACAAACGCTGACAATTGTTTTAGTAATAATAAGTAAACATGAAAGAGACAGCCAATTTCTCAGCCATCTGTGTCCATGATATACTGACGCGCAAGTTTGGTCTGGTCCACTCACAGCCCAGCTCCTGTGCCAGATAAGTCCACAACGGGCTCACCATAGCCCGTGCTACTTTGGAACTTTTGTTCCGATTGCTGAAACGTTGGTCTGGTTCAGTTGTGGCGTCGTGCGCCAGGCGGCTGCACATCGCCTTGACTCCTGCACCATCATTGAAGGTAGGCTTATAATTGTACTCATTTTTGCCTTGCTGACCCACGAATCGATTTTCATAAAACTTGATGGGTGTGTTCAGTGATTATGATGAGATTTTTTGAGTTATGTAATTTTTATGTATTTCTCATAAGGGATGAAGACAATAATGTCTTTAGTTTTCTTTTTCTTTTATTGTCCTTTAGAAAGGTTCTAACTATACTTAAAAGGTAGGAAATAATAATGTTCCCCAAAATTTCGGCTGGCATGCGAGAAAATTTTGGGTCAAATTGCTTCTTTAGATTCAGCTACTCGGAACAAAAAGTTCCAAGTGTTATAGTGAGCCTGTTGTGGACTCTTTTTGCGTCAAAGATTTGGCGATTTTGGCACATACACACACACACACACACACACACACACACACACACACACACACACACACACACACACACACACACACACACACACACACACACACACACACTTCTCCTGGTCTATAGTATTGATCATTTTATCAACATAGCTGAAGATATGTTCAATGCGGCCACTATGAACCCATCCCTGCCCTTGTGTGGCAGTGCACAGTAGAAAGATGTTTTCACATATCCATACATTAAAACATTGATTGTAACCATGATATATATATGTGCTTCAGCCTACAGTTTAGACCTATTGTCTTATGTATGACCCTCTGTCCTGCGTGACAGTGAATACCAGCATTATCCTCACTTTAATAAAACTACCAAAATCCTCAGATTAGGCAAAATTGTAATTAATTTTGTCAATAAAGATGTTAATAATAATAATAATAACTAGCAACAGAGTTCAGCAGCTCATTGATTAGTACAATAAACAGAATAAGGCTGAGGTTCACCTCTATGGGGTGTAAAGTAAGTAAAAAGTAAAAGTAAAAAGTCTCTTGTTACACTCCTACGCCCTTGGAACGATACAGATGACTTGAATACCCTTTTTGTCATCCATCGGAGACGCCAACCGCTACTATTCATTATCCCAAGTTCATTCAGAATGACTTGCCGGTTTGCGACGTCAAAGGCAGACTTTAGATCTAAGAAAATGATAAGTGACTTGTCGGTGGGCAGGGTGAGGAAGGTGGTAATACCCGACACTCACTCCGTGTAGCCATATATCTGGGGAGACAATAACTCTAATTCTGTGAAGGAGTTTTCTTTGTTGTATTAATGTTCCTGTCACCACTCATGAGGTCTCATGACCCACTCAGTCAACAGAGGGTTGACTAACCTCTTCATTTAACCCATTAAACAGGCCCGTGCACGGCCGAGTATAGATGTGTAAATATATATCACTAAGAACTCTATATGACCCGACAAGGATTCGAACCTATGACGATTCGAACCTATGACGTCCTGGATCACCCCTAAACGTACACAGAACCGAGACCACCGCGCGGTCATGCAGCCTTTCTGTTTCAACAAAGGCTGCACCTGTTCTTTTGCACCTGTTTTAGACGGGTTTGTTCGTAAACAGCAGCAGCGGCCTCAGCCACTTCTTACCATCTGAACAAGGACGGGAGACGTACCCCAGACTCCCTGCCACGCTCACGTCGTTGACAACACTACGAAGGAGTGTTTGTCTTGAACAAATGGCTGGGCAGATTCACAAATACATTTCATTCATTTGGCCATGAAGCCGGTGATATCTGTGCTCGGTACATTTCCGCTCACTCACAGTAGAGGGATTGTCTTCTTTATGTACACGACGCGTACCCGAGTTTTTTGTGGATATATATATATATATATATATATATATATATATATATATATATATATATATATATATATATATATATATATATATATATATATTTAAAATTTATCAGAAATAATGATAACAAATCGGGACATATACAGCATCCCAATGCATGTGACATCTTTCGTCTGTAAGATTGTGCCTCTCCAAGTCTCTCCATTTATCCATTTATGTCTCTTTCCGCTTTTGTTTCTCTCTCGATCTGTCTCTGTCTCTCTCTCTCTCTCTCTCTATCTATCCCTCTCTCCATTTACCTTCTCTCCATCCGTCTGCCTGTCTGTCTCTCTCTGGGGGTAGAGGTGTATGGAAGGGTGAGGGGGGGGATTGATTCTTGGAGGAAGGAGTTATCTTGAGATCTTGAGGTTATCTTGAGATGATTTCGGGGTTTTAGTGTCCCCGCGGCCCGGTCCTCGACCAGGCCTCCACCCCCAGGAAGCAGCCCGTGACAGCTGACTAACTCCCAGGTACCTATTTACTGCTAGGTAACAGGGGGCATGAGGGTGAATAAACACTGTCCATTGTTTCTCACCTGCGCCCGGGATCGAACCCGGGACCACAGGATCACGCGACCAGTGTTCTGTCCACTCAGCCACCGGCTCCCTGTATGGTGTATGGAGATACGAAGGGCGTCGCAAGGTTGTTGTTGTTGTTGTTTCAGATTTAGCTACTCAGAACGAAGTGTCCATGTAGCACGGGCTATGGTGAGCCCGTAAACGTGTCGCAAGGTGTCTCACTGATGAGGTAAATAAAGGTTCAGGTATATCTGGCTTTAAATAGTAACCATTATAATTGAATTTTAATTTAATTTTGCCTTGTTCCGGACTTGATGTTTTATGATACGGGAAGAAAAAATTAAATACAAAATTAAATACTAATTAGATTCTAGTTAGAATGCTAGAGATTCCTCGTGAGGGTGACTCTGGAGCCAAGTCATGTGACAACTCTTATCAGGCTATAATTCCTCAATCTTGGAAAAATAACCTTTGATTGTGAAGTTTCAAAATACTGAAACTGTTCAATTTAGACTAATCCGCCACGATCGAGGAAATATAAATAGGTTCCGTAAATGGACATGTAAATCCTTGCTGAATCCTGACTCTCATGTCATTTAACTTTCCACAGTTTTCCTAAAAGGTGAACAAGTTGTGTCATCCGCTGTGCTCTCACACAGGTCATCTCTTGAGAGACCATTTGACATATAAAACTCAGTTGTGACCAGCACACGCACCGTCGGGTTCACCTGACCGGTGTCATACCCACACAAAAGTAATTGGTATGAGACTCGCTTAATGAAATTATCCTCTTATGGACGCCACCTCTGAACTCTGGGCGTGTGGAGAGACACCCTGCTGGCGTGTGTCACCACTACCCTCACCAAGCTACTCGAATGTGTTATAAATTACCACGATAATTAGAAGTAATTGTTATTCTCTAGATAAATCTTGGTCATTGCTTTTATGCGGTATACGAATCTGTACTCTGTCCAGGTGTTTGAGAATAGGGAGTTGGATACAGATTCACCACTGTAACATTTCAGCCTTATTATGAGAACGCTATTGAATAAAAGCGAAAGGGTTATATCAACGATTCTATATTGTCTGTATTTCCTAACTTGGGAAGGATGTTAAGAAATTTATCTCCCAAGTTCAATTCAGATTAGACGAGTGTTGCTAAATGAAGCATTTCACTGAGGCACTCTTCATTATCATCTGAAGCAGAGGGGAAAGTGAATACAAATTAGCTGATATGACAGTATATATATTCCATGTAGGAGAGAGGTATTCTCCAGGCGAGGGGACTGGGTATTGTTGCTCAGCATTCTAATTGGTCATCTGGGGCAGTGGATGAGGTGTACTGGCGGTTATGCCTCGGTCTTGAAGATGGTTGGGGCACATTACGCAACGGCTAAAGACCCAACCTACGATGCGTTGTCAGCATGATACGTCGTCAGCACTCAGCATGGGCAGCGTGGGCACAGCTACAGTGCCCTACTTGACTGGTATACCCTGGGAAGACGACGGCACAAGAATGCTACCATGCTTCACTCGACTGTTTATTAGGAACCGGTTTTTATCGCCATACCCAGTTTCTACACTGCTGCCAAATCGTGTGTTTACACTTATTAATGCTCCGGGTGGCCGGCCTTTGATGCTGTAGTTATGCCACTTACTGCGGCGCAGTTATCGGTTTTTCGGTGTTGATTTGAAAGCCTTTTAGGACTATATACGCGATATATGGGGCTGTGTTGCACTACCATATGTTGTTTAGGACAACTCTTCAGGGAAATAATATATCAGATGTTGCTTTTATTCTATGGGCGGGGGGGGGGGGGGGGTATAACTGGTCTTAGCCTAGTTGTGAGACTATTGTCTCTGACTCCTCTTTCACACACTCATAATTGTGTAATCAATTATTTAGCACGAAGCCTCTTTAGTCTTCACGTTGCCCTGTAATTCCATGATAGGCAAGCACCATCACGCTGAGTTCTGACATGTACTTCAAACACATTACATATTAGCTAATATGAGGACATATTAGTTCTCCTATTTTGATATCAAATGGGGCGCCCATTACCAAGCCTCTGGTGCTCCAGACGTGAGGCACGACAGTGACTAAAACCTTCCAGACATGATGTTTTAACGCCCTAAACTGGCCTCATAAAGTGAAGGCGTCGCTCGGTCTCTTTTACTTCCGTGTTGTATATGAGATTGGAGCGACGCGCTTTACAATAGATTAAACTACATGCTGGCTCCCCTGAGGCCCAGAGCCTGGTGTTTACCTCTGACGCCCAGTAACTGGAGGCAGGGGGATGGGTCTAGCCTTATCCCGCAATGTCCGGTGGCTGGGGTAGAGACGATGAGTCTAGCGTTAACCCCTGACGTCCCCGTGGCTGGCGGCGGGACGACGGGTCTAGCCTTAACCCCTGACGTCCCCGTGGCTGGCGGCGGGACGATGGGTCTAGCCTTAACCCCTGACGTCCCCGTGGCTGGCGGCGGGACGATGAGTCTAGCGTTAACCCCTGACGTCCCCGGTGGCTGGCGGCGGGACGATGGGTCTAGCCTTAACCCTTGACGTCCCGGTGGCTGGCGGCGGGACGACGAGTCTAGCCTTAACCTCTGACGTCCCCGGTGACTGGCGGCGGGACGACGGGTCTAGCCTTAACCTCTGACGTCCCCGGTGACTGGCGGCGGGACGACGGATCTAGCCTTAACCTCTGACGTCCCCGGTGGCTGGCGGCGGGAGGATGGGTCTAGCCTTAACCCCTGACGTCCCCGTGGCTGGCGGCGGGACGACGGGTCTAGCCTTAACCCCTGACGTCCCCGTGGCTGGCGGCGGGACGACGGGTCTAGCCTTAACCCCTGACGTCCCCGTGGCTGGCGGCGGGACGACGGGTCTAGCCTTAACCCCTGACGTCCCCGTGGCTGGCGGCGGGACGATGGGTCTAGCCTTAACCCCTGACGTCCCCGTGGTTGGCGGCGGGACGACGGGTCTAGCCTTAACCCCTGACATCCCCTGAAGGACTCAGATCTCTGTTACGTGAACTGTGTTCAAAGAACGCGGATCTAATGTAGAGTTTAGGACGTGCAAATGTTTAGAAATTCCATGTGATCTTTAGTAAATAAATCTCATATTCACAGTTATATTATCTCACTGATATTTCTTATTCACCAACGAACTTCACCTATAATTTTCAGCGATATGTTTTTAAATGTATGTCTCAGAATTAGTTTGTTTTGGGGTCGGATGGGCAAGAGGGAATAAAATACTATAATTACCCTCTAAAGACCAATAAGTTTAAAACTTAGCAAACTTTGGAGGGCAATTTATTTAAAGTATTCTATTATCAAAGTATACTTTAGCTCTAACCATAGTCCAGGACTAAGGTAAACTAACAGTTTATATACGCGGAGAAGCGTGTATATATATATACACCTCTTATGTGTATACATTGTATATCCGATCATTATCTTAAAACAGGAAGTTGAAATAGGAGTTACACATGAGAGTTGATCAATCTAATCTAAAAAAATACTAAGTTGAAATAAAATATTTCAAGCAAAGTTTTCTTGTCAAATGTCTTAGTTATATATATTCGTATGATTGATTTTCTTAGTCATTTTGTAAGTTACTATAGACTAACGTGTTTTAACCATTGTTTGGTCATCAATTATCAATTGTTAGGTTACGTGGGCAAGCACCGTAAGTCTGTCGGCACTAATTGTTAAGTATAAGACTTTTACGCCTGTAGACTTGTTCAGTCGTGCCACAACTGAAGTAATTTGTATAAAAATCTCTTAATAAATTAAACTATGATGAGAAATGAACTTCAACGTCGCAAATGTTACAATAATGAGACATTATCTTCTTTAGGACCATCCAATCCCCTTCACGGCTTGCTGTAAAGCTCCAATATTTGCTCTGATTTTACTCCATGGGTTTACCCTACCCTGGGTTTACCCCAAGCTGAGTTTACACAATGTATTTATCTGACTTGACTCTTCGTGCCATAAATTCTATGCCTTGCATACCTTATCTGCCGGGTTTTTCCATTCCGTCTGGCCCTTATTAACAGTTACATTATATTAGCCTTCCTTGTCTCCTGCTGCGTCTGTCGATAGTTTTTGTTAGTGGAAGTGAACCCACATATATATTAGTGGGTTAGAAGAGTATCGTGGGCCGACCCATTGCCTTGAGTTATTCTCGGGTGTACTTGGTGATAGATTCGGAACAATCTAACAGAAGCTATAAAACAAGTTTACGAGGCACGTGCAAGCCAGTTGCGATGTTCACGACCCGTCTAAGAAATCCGAGGTGCTGTTCAAAGAAGTATTGAACGTATCAGATGGTAGGATCCTCGAAGTAGTTGTAATATTCTCTTTGCGGATCTGGGGTGGAACATTCTAACGACCTTCCAAATGTTCTCACGTCATCGATGAATCACGGAGTTTTTTGAAGTCTTTGGAATGGGAGCCACGTTCAGGTGCCCTCGTATATTTCAGTGAGGATATTTACCATGCAATTGTACCTAGATGCGTTGATGATTGAGATATATGCATATTACTGGCTTCTGAGGCCCTCGTGATATGCTCTACAGTCGCATTTGTGACTTAGTAAATACAGTCGCATTTGTGACTTAGTAAATACAGTCGCATTTGTGACTTAGTAAATACAGTCGCATTTGTGACTTAGTAAATACAGTCGCATTTGTGACTTAGTAAATACAGTCGCATTTGTGACTTAGTAAATACAGTCGCATTTGTGACTTAGTAAATACAGTCGCATTTGTGACTTAGTAAATACAGTCGCATTTGTGACTTAGTAAATACAGTCGCATTTGTGACTTAGTAAATACAGTCGCATTTGTGACTTAGTAAATACAGTCGCATTTGTGACTTAGTAAATACAGTCGCATTTGTGACTTAGTAAATACAGTCGCATTTGTGACTTCTGTACCTGCAGGGATAACTGCTGTACCCAATTAGCATGGGAGATGTACAATTTACATAACAGCTGCTGTTTATTTTTTACACTGTATGCGAGACAGCTGCCTTGGCACTGTGACATGTGTAAATCTGAAACGGTGCAGATGAAATTAAGCAAATGTTGCTACTGTATCTTACAAGAATAAATTGTATTGGCAGCTGTAAACTGCAGGAACCTTCTTTGTTTATCTAGAGAACTGAGTAACTGTATCGGCTGTATTTTGTCTCAGTGACAGATGTATTATACAAGTGTGTTCCACCGTCACTATCTCTCATCACAGTGGAGAAGTTTCAGAACAATATATTTGTCCAATTTGGATAACGAGACGAGTATAACGATATCAAGTGCGTCTCAACATCATAGTTCGTCTACACACGTCCACTGGTGTTGGTCGTTTGCTCAGTACGTCGTTCATTCACCAGGTCGCTCATTCACTAGGTCGCTCATTCACCAGGTCGCTTATTCACTAGGTCGTTCATTCACTAGGTCGTTCATTCACTAGGTCGTTCATTCACCAGGTCGCTCATTCACTAGGTCGTTCATTCACTAGGTCGTTCATTCACTAGGTCGTTCATTCACTAGGTCGTTCATTCACCAGGTCGCTCATTCACTAGGTCGTTCATTCACTAGGTCGTTCATTCACTAGGTCGTTCATTCACTAGGTCGTTCATTCACTAGGTCGTTCATTCACCAGGGCGTTCAACACGACATCCAAGGGGCTGGAGTGATGTTGTTTACCACACTAGGCTGTCTGTGGTACGTTAGCGCTCTGCTACTTTTAGCAGGGCTTATTGTTCGCTCTAGATGGTAATATTGGTAGAGTGTGGTGGTTGGTGGTTGGTTGATTGAGTGTGGTGGTTGGTGGGTGGTTGATTGAGTGTGGTGGTTGGTGGTTGGTTGATTGAGTGTGGTGGTTGGTGGGTGGTTGATTGAGTGTGGTGGTTGGTGGTTGGTTGCTTGAGTATGACCCTGGAATATTTTATAACTTCTCAAGACCGTCATTAACGCTAAAAAAATCAACTAGCGGAACTACGCTCCAATGAGTTGGTTTTTACACAAACTTTGTCCAATTGATCTTAAAAATCCGCTTAAAAACAGGTAACGTCTCACTTAAATACTGAACGCAATTAATGCCTCAAGCATAGTATTATGCACATAAGTAGACACATATGTGTTATAAGGTGTCATTTTTGTTGTGGCTTGGTAACTCTTCGAGGACTGGCAGCGATGAAGCGATGAGCAAGGATGAACAATCACCTCCGCGTACGCCAACAGATGGCGTACGATACTTCGTCTCCGCGGGCGACGCCCTCTTCTCAGTGTCAATAGATCTCTCTCATAATAAATTGCCTTTGCTTCTTCTGGCAATTTGCAATATTATAAAATGTAAAGCTTGCAAAGCCTTGCTGGGAGTAGCCTAGCGAGCGAGTCTTGTCTGGCGCGGTAGTCGTGAGTTACGAGTCTCTCCATGATTCGTAACTCGTAACTCGTAACTCGAAACTCGTAACTCGTAACTCGGCGCCACTGGCTCTTAACAGATTTTGCTTCTCAACCACTTAAGTTTACATTCAAATTCAAATAAATTGGGCTGGACGGTAGAGCGACGGTCTCGCTCCATGCAGGCCGGCGTTCAATCCCCCAACCGTCCAAGTGGTTGGGCAACATTCCTTCCCCCTCACCCCTCCTCCCATCCCATCCCAAATCCTTGATTTCCTGACCCCTTGCCAGTGCTATACATATACAGTGCTATATATATGCCAGTGCGTAATGGCTTGGCGCTTTCCCCCTAACAGTTCCCTTCCCTTACTAGAGGTGCAAGACGGCTACTCAGAGTATAAGCAGGATACTTTACCTTGAGGTGCTTCCGGGGCTTAGCGTCCCCGCGGCCCGGTCGTCGACCAGGCCTCCTGGTTGCTGGACTGATATCCATATATATAAGTATATAAGAATATCCAATATCCATATATATATATATATATATATATATATATATATATATATATATATATATATATATATATATATATATATATATAGGATATCCAATATAACATACATTTCGGAGCGCACAGTCTCCCAGAATTGTATTTGTATTGATATACTGATATCAAGAGAGAACTTGACAAACATCTCCAAAGGATACCTGATCAACCAGGCTGTGACTCATACGTCAGGCTGCGAGCAGCCGCGTCCAACAGCCTGGTTGACCAGTCCAGCAACGTGGAGGCCTGGTTGACGACCGGACCGCGGGGTCGCTGAGCCCCGGGGGCATCTCAAGGTAACCTCAAGGTATACTACATTAGGACAGGCAGACGAGGAGTCACAATAACCTGGCTTTATGCAGTACCTTTATCTTCTAATGTAGTTTTTTTAAACATTAGAACACTTCAATTTGCCAGAGAGGCAGAAATTTTATTTTTTATAATGAGGGAAGCCTCATGAGGATTGTTATAATAAATGACAGGACGAATCTTTGAATTTTCATTGTATTATTTACAATTCCTGTCTCTATTTCACACACAAATTTGGTATTGACGATGGGGACTGACGGCTGAGTGGACAGCGTTCAGGATTCGTAGTCCTACGGTTCCGGGTTCGATCCCGGCGGAGGCGGAAACAAATGGGCAGAGTTTCTTTCACCCTTCATGTCCCTGTTCACCTAGCAGTAAATAGGTACCTGAAAGTTAGACAGCTGCTACGGGCTGCTTCCTGTGAGTGTATAACAATAAGGAGGCCTGGTCGAGGACCGGGCCGCGGGGACGGTAAGACTCGAAATCATCTCAATCATCATCTGAAGACAGTCACCTTCACCTTGGAAAGTCAACACGAACCCAGCAAAGATCCGTATGCAGGCGATGAGTCACAATAACGTGGCTGAAGTATGTTGACCAGACCACACACTAGAAATTGAAGGGACGACGACGTTTCGGTCCGAAACGTCGTGATATCTATATCACGTCGTGATTGTGATATCTATATCACAATCGACTTGAGAATGGTCCAGGGCGGACCGAAACGTCGTCGTCCCTTCAATTTCTAGTGTGTGGTCTGGTCAACAAGATCCGTATGTCTGAATGCTGTCTACGGATATAATAGCTTGATGAATCCATACATACATAGAACTCTCACTCCATCCACAAACTGGGACGACGCGGTACACAAAGAATTGGAGAGAACAGCGTTTGGGATCCTCTCGGACGTAAGTTCAAACACTCGTCACGGCCCTTGTGGATTTGTTCAAGTGGAGAGATATCTACAAGCCGCAGTACACTATGGACACCCTAACACAGAAGTGAACACCTGCATTAATGAGTACCTAGATAAATGATATATTTGTCCTAACACCTAGATAAATGATATAATTGCCCTAACACCTAGATAAATGATATAATTGCCCTAACACCTAGATAAATGATATAATTGCCCTAACACCTAGATAAATGATATAATTGTCCTAACATTAGAAAAATTATATAATTGCCCTAACACCTAGATAAATGATATAATTGCCCTAACACCTAGATAAATGATATAATGATTATATAATAATGATAAATAATATAATATATGCTTAACCCTCCACACCAGCAGGGGCCCCTCATCCACCAAGTTACATTATAACTCCATCATGAACACCCAACACAAGACGGATGAACACATAATACATAACATCATATCCAGTAAAACCAGTTGATCATAACCAAAAACTTGAACTCAAAATCTGCTATATGGCCAAAAAGATAGCAGACTTAATAATGAAGAAATGAACAGAGTAACCAACCCTCTCCAGAATACCAACACGGTACATCAGTACACTTGACCTCCATGAAAGATATCACATTGATATCATGTGATATCATTGAAGGATATCACATTGATATCATGTGATATCATTGAAGGATATCACATTGATATCATGTGATATCATTGAAGGATATCACATTGATATCATGTGATATCATTGAAGGATATCACATTGGTATCATGTGATATCATTGAAGGATATCAGCCTACATTGGCATGACCACTACTAAGCTTTCAATAAGATTCCCTCGTCACCCACAAGCAGGAACTGAAAAGAAACAAACATATGAACTGATCACAAAGTGATTCTCACTAGAAAACTGCTTGAGGAACACACAGAGATGCTGGATTCTACAACTCAGAGATGTTGTTGTTGTTGTTTAAGACTCTCTACTTGCAGCAAAAAGTTCCAAGTAGCACGGTATATGGTGAGCCCGTAGAAAAACTGAGATGCTGGATTCTACAACTGCTTATTCATGCCCGTGCCACCTCTTGGGTGGCTTAATCTTCTTCAATCAATCAATGCCAAACACCATCTCACCTGAAGATGTTCCAGACAGGAATGAAACACGTGTATACATCATACAGTCACATCATTGTTGTGTTTTATTCTCCTAAACCCAGACTGACTGGATTTCAGCAACCTAATTACCCAGCTGGTTGCTGATGCAAAGCTTTTCAGATGCATCGATTGTCTGAACAGCAAAATCAACAACATTTGCAATGCGGTCACATTCAACCAATATATAAACACACACACAATATATTCCACATAAAAGCTACCTGTTGCAACAGAAAATTCCTAATCCGTCTATGAATCAAATCTGCTGTTATGATTAGCAGAGAAGAGGCTTGGTCACGCCGCCCCTCCGCGGGGCTCAGTACCAGGCCAACCCAGACCTTATCATGCCACAAGTGACGCGCGGACCTCATAATTCATCCCTGGCAGGATGATCCATTCATTCAGTCAAGAGCGAGGGTTGGGCTCATTCAAGATGGCTGTCAGGCGTCCAGGGGCCAGATTCACGAAAGCACTTACGCAAGCACTTACGAACGTGTACATCTTTCCTCAATCTTTGACGGCTTTGGTAACATTTATTAAACAGTTTACAAGCATGAAAACTTCCCATTCAACTGTTGTTATAGTTATAAACAGCCTCCTGGTGCTTCGGAGCTCATTAACTGTTTAATAATTGGAAACAAGCCGCCATAGATTGAGAAAAGATGTACAGGTTCCTAAGTGCTTGCGTAACTGCTTCGTGAATCTGGCCCCAGACTGTCCTTGTCAACAGGTGGGATCGAGGCTCAGGTTAGAGCGAATTACCTCCATACAAGATTCTGATCTTCTCTACACTAGTAGTCTGGGTTGTAGTTCTGTAATCATTTAAATATTTGCATGGAAATCCACCTATTACGACCTAGCAACGCAGTCCCGGGAATGGTGCATAAAGAAATGAGCAAATCCACAAGGGCCGTGACGAGGGTTCGAACTTACGTCCGAAGAGGATCCCAGACGCTGCCTTAATCGACTGAGCTTCATAAAGGCTACTTTCTAGTTCCTCCGTTGATTAAAACTAAATATAATAATTTGTGTACACGACAAGTCACAATAATGTGGTGAAACGACGTTGTTCTTAAATAACAAATATGCTCCACTGTGGGAATTTTGTGGAATAAATAATTAAATATACAGTCGTCTTAGCTACATAATCCCACACAAATTCACCAGCTCCAGAACGAGTCTCGAATCCCCCGCCAAACACACACCGAAACTACAACGTTGGTACAACGTTCGAACAAGTTTTACCACCACCTAACCAGTTATAACAACCAATATAGCAAGTTGTAACAACGTTCTAATACGTCATAAACACGTTAAGCCAAGATGTAACAACTTTATTACAAGTTGTAACAAGCGGAAAATTGAGACAGTTTCGGTTTGTGTTTCCAGGGTGAGCGTTGCATATCTTTAAATCTTTTTTAGTTTCTCAGGTAAGAGTGCCGTGAGGGTAAGTGTTTCTCAGGTAAGGGTGCCGTGAGGGTGTTTCTCAGGTAAGGGTTCCGTGAGGGTAAGTGTTTCTCAGGTAAGGGTGCCGTGAGGGTAAGTGTTTCTCAGGTAAGGGTGCCGTGAGGGTAAGTGTTTCTCAGGTAAGGGTTCCGTGAGGGTAAGTGTTTCTCAGGTAAGAGTGCCGTGAGGGTAAGTGTTTCTCAGGTAAGGGTGCCGTGAGGGTAAGTGTTTCTCAGGTAAGAGTTCCGTGAGGGTAAGTGTTTCTCAGGTAAGGGTGCCGTGAGGGTAAGTGTTTCTCAGGTAAGAGTTCCGTGAGGGTAAGTGTTTCTCAGGTAAGGGTGCCGTGAGGGTAAGTGTTTCTCAGGTAAGGGTGCCGTGAGGGTAAGTGTTTCTCAGGTAAGAGTGCCGTGAGGGTAAGTTACGTCCTCAGAGAATTCAGTCAAATCTGTCTGGAAGGATTTGTCGGCGTCTCGTTGATCTGCTGATTTATGTGTTATATCAGTTATATTTTATCATTTATCACATCAAGTAGATAATTTATTAATTATTATTTTTGACTTATTATTCAGAATTATGATAAACGTGGTTTTTGATGCTTTTTATTATATTTTATTATGACCAGTTTTATTATATTAATAATTCCACTTTCTTTTATAAATTAATGATATATTGGAAGTTTCTTTAAAACAGTTATAATTCCACAAATATTTAACGAACAAAATTTTGTCGAGGTTGTGTATATATATAAACGCTTATACATTAATTAATTCCGTATATTTCAATATAAATTAATGTTACTATTAGTACTGGTTCTTACTCTAAAGACTTAACTATTATACTACTATAATTACTGTTAAGTGTTATCTCTTCCCATGACTATTAATACTAGACCTACTACTGTTACTCGGCCTACTGTTATTAGGCCTATAGTACGAATACTGTAGCTGTTGGCCGTAGTGTTTGACTAATAACCACTCATGTTGTAAAAATGCTTTTTAAGTTTATATATAAAAAATGTAACTTAGATTTACATAGCTGTCCACACTACCCCTGTTCACTCCAGCCAGAAATGTCAGGATTTGTGTAAATTGTTATGTAGGGACCTGTCGGATGAGTGAATAGCGATCGTGATTCGTAGTACCTAAGGTTCCGGGTTCGATCCCCGGTGGAGGCGAAAACAAATGGGCCCGGGTCCTCGCGGCCCGGTCCTCGAGCAGGCCTCCTTTTTTGTTACACACCCCCAGGAAGCAGCCCGTAGCAGCTGTCTAACTCCCAGGTACCTATTTACTACTAGGTAAACAGGGATACCAGGGGTGAAAAAAACTCTGCCTATTTGTTTCCACCTCCACCGAGGATCGAACCCGGAACCTTAGAACTCCGAATCCCGAACGTTGTCCACTCAGCCGCCAGGCCATCAGGAGTAAGATGACACAGCTGACTTGTCCAGACGCTCGCAGTGTCTTCCGGAACCAATGAAGTTTCGCCACACCTCCCTGACGTAACAGTGAAGCCGGCGGTGAAGCGGTGATGTCCCCTGGCAGATGTCACCACTACACCCAGACACGGGCTGCGTGAGGGAAATATTAAGAAGGTTAGGCTGGGTCTGTGGTGCAGGGAGCAGCGGGAGTGCTGTGAACGACAGGTAACAGAGTGCTGTAAACAGCATGCAACAGCGTGATATTAAATGCAGCCTGTTGCGTGGTATTTGCAATTATGCAGTAATGTATTCCTGGGGACATTATCCACTTACTGTATCATTCTCAGCGTCTAATTCCCTTCTACTATTCAGAAATTATACATCAATATTCGTCTATAATTTGTAGGAATCACAACAATTTCATTTTCTATAGTTTCTCAATAAATCTCATTTTCAGTCTCACTTGTGTTATCTTACTTTACTTACGCAATACGATCTGCCATCTTTAATCTAAGGCAGCTGTGTGGTGTTATCTTAGGCAGCTGTATGGTGTTATCTTAGGCCGCTGAGTGGTGCTATCTTGGGCAGCTGGGTGATGTTATCTTAGGCAGTATTACAGGCACTAACCTGAGTGTCTGTCCCTGCTAAGCAGTACTCTTGACATCTGCTTCGCAGATGCTCTAACAGCTCTCCACTCTTACGATAAATTTACCTGCAATTTCGACAAATTAAGCTGTTCAATAAAATCTTGCAAGGGCTTATTAAGGAGCGCGGCGAATGACGGTGAATATCACAGTGAATTAACCCAAAGTGCATCGTAGACCGGGACGACTTGTCGTTGAGGCCGAGGGAGTCGTCGTCCGCATCCAGAGCACGAATATCTAGTCGAGATATAAGTCGTCTTGACGGTTTTAACGTGAATTTAGCGAGGAGTTTCCTGTCCCAGCTCTTGAAATTGTTAGTCTGTCGGGTATCCATTGAGGTCTCCGCGACTAAAGGAATTTATAATTAAAGTATTGTTTGATGAGATGTGCTGACGTGAGGTGTTGGGTAGGTTGTGTGGAGGCATCAGGAGCCTTCACCACCACCAGGAGCCTCCACCACAGCTACCACCTGGAGCCTCCACCACAGCCACCACCACAGCCTCCACCACAGGCATCACCAGGAGCCTCCACCACAGCTACCACCTGGAGCCTCCACCACAGCCACCACCACAGCCTCCACCACAGCTACCACCTGGAGCCTCCACCACAGGCATCACCAGAGCCTCCACCACAGGCATCACCAGAGCCTCCACCACAGGCATCACCACAGTCACCACCACAGCCTCCACCACAGGCATCACCACAGTCACCACCACAGCCTCCACCACAGGCATCACCACAGTCACCACCACAGCCTCCACCACAGTCACCACCACAGCCACCACCACAGCCACCACTACAGCCACCACCACAGTCACCACCACAGCCACCACCACAGCCACCACCACAGTCACCACCACAGCCACCACCACAGCCACCACCACAGCCACCACCACAGCCACCACCACAGTCACCACCACAGCCACCACCACAGCCACCACCACAGTCACCACCACAGCCACCACCACAGCCACCACCACAGCCACCACCACAGCCACCACCACAGTCACCACCACAGCCACCACCACAGCCACCACTACAGCCACCACCACAGTCACCACCACAGCCACCACCACAGCCACCACCACAGTCACCACCACAGCCACCACCACAGCCACCACCACAGCCACCACCACAGCCACCACCACAGTCACCACCACAGCCACCACCACAGCCACCACCACAGCCACCACCACAGCCACCACCACAAGCCACCACCACAGCCACCACCACAGCCTCCACCACAGGCATCACCACAGCCACCACCACAGCCACCACCACAGCCACCACCACAAGCCACCACCACAAGCCACCACCACAGCCACCACCACAGCCACCACCACAAGCCACCACCACAGCCACCACCACAGCCACCACCACAGCCACCACCACAGCCTCCACCACAGCCACCACCACAAGCCACCAAGACCAACTTTACCAATATATATTACGTCTGGCAGCCTAAATATTGTAAGAGTTCTCTATAGTATAAAAATAACCTCGGGGATAATAGATTACGAGTTCACATATGTTCGAATAATCACAGAATTTGAGACAGTTTACCTCAAACGACTGTGATTGCACCTGCAAGGTAAGGAAAATTGCAAGGAATGTCTACCGTTGATGTATCCTCTTACATCAATAAGCTGCAATATGACATAGCCTCCTTGCAAGATTTATTATCCTACACTCAGGTTGTTGGCGCACGAGAGAAAAAAAAATCAATTTATAAATTGTTAATCACACCTCTCTCAAGTTAGGATCTATCGAGGAAAATTTCGATAAAATTATATTGTCCTGTAAATCATGCTGGAGTCTTCCCCCCATTTAATTAATAGGTTGTTTACGGGAGTCTGGTGATTGGGGGAGCGTAGTTGGCGCTGGGGCGAGGCGTCTTGTACCACACCTTCGTCTTATTGAAGAGTTGTTAGTGATTATTTCTTGAGACACGACGCATTCCTCGCTGCCATCTCCCTTTCCATCACCTCCCTGCATCCTCCCTCTCTCCTCTCCCTCTAGCTTTCTCTCTTTGCTAGTTCCCCCTTCACTAGCCCTCCCTGCATCCTCCCTCTCTCCTCTCCCTCTAGCTTTCTCTCTTTGCTAGTTCCCCCTTCACTAGCCCTCCCTGCATCCTCCCTCTCTCCTCTCCCTCTAGCTTTCTCTCTTTGCTAGTTCCCCCTTCACTAGCCCTCCCTGCATCCTAATAATAATAACTTAATAATTCATTTTGTCTGGGGACAGGCAGCCTGCGTATATATACGTCAGGTTGGTATCGCGGTCCCTTAAGGTCGAACTGGGGACCTACATCAGGATGCAACCCACAGCAGTTCCCTAACTTCCTGGTGCCTATGTACTGCTAGGGGGGAAAACAGTGGTATTAGGTGAAAGGAAACATGCCCAATCATTTCTGTCCCGTCCGGGATTCCCGATTACGAGACGAGACTCCTCTCCTCCCTCTCCCCCCTACCCCCCCAAAACATCTCCCTACCCCCCCAAACATCACCCCCCCTCTCAATAAACATCTCCCTATCCCCCCCTACACATCCTCACTATATACCTGTTGCACATGCCACTGTTACCAGCTGCTACTGTGTACCGGGAGTCCTTATCCGGTGGCGGGCCACAGTCCCCGCCGGACCGGACGGTGTAGTCTGTACTGGCTCCCGGTACTGGTTCCCGGTACTGGTTCCCGGTACTGGCTCCCGGTACTGGCTCCCGGTACTGGCTCCCGGTACAGGACAACACCTCCCTCGTCCAGCTCTAAGCCAGGGGCAACACAGCCCCGAGATTTCGCGACTGGCTGAGTTGGCAGCACTGACCCTTGCATATCCTCAGCATCTAGACAACGTGTTATTAGCAGACGCCTAGACCATGATGCATTTCTACCGTATTGCAATTACCTGGTCAATGTTGCAATTATCCTTGCAATCATTATGAAGGGAGGATAGTAGGGGGGATGGGGCGGAGCACAGGAGCGTGGCAGGGAGCCTGGTGGTTCGCCTCCGCCCCCACAATTACCCCCTCGATGAAGGGGTAATGGGTTGTCTACTGGCTTCTGTAATGGGTCCTGTTGACACTGGTTCCCTCCTGTGTGTTTTTGACACCCGGTGGCTGAGCGGACAGAACACTGGACGCGTGATCCTGTGGTTCCGGGTTCTATCCCGGGCGAGAAACAATGGGCAGAGGTTCTTTTACCCCTGATGTGCCTGTTACCTAGCAGTAAATAGGTACCTGGGTGTTAGTCAGCGGTCACGGGCTGCTTCCTGGGGGTGGAGGCCTGGTCGAGGACCGGGCCGCGGGGACACTAAGCCCAGAAATCATCTCAAGATAACATCAAGATAACCACTCTCCTGTTTGGCTTGCTCTGTCTCCTGACGCTGCCAGGGGTACTCACCTATAGCTGTTCAACTGTCTGCTCACCTAGCTGTGCTTCGGCTCTTTGGTCCCGCCTCTCAACTGTCAATCAACTGGTGTACACATCGACCAGGATCGATCTTCGGCTCATGGAGCTTATCTTCCAGGTAATATTAACATGGAAGAACCCGAATGTAATATTAAAAACAATTTTTTTTAAACTAAATGTAAAACTATTTAACTTTAGCATCAGGGCAAACAGCGTGAGTGTGCGAACCAGTACCAGGATATTTCCCTCCTCACACTCACTCACACTACCCCTCACAACGATGCAGTAACGTGATAGCAATCATATCATTGACTTCTAATTACGTATATTATCAAGAAAATTAATATGGCTTGATAGGCTCCTAATTTTAACAATTACTTATCAAAAATGACGTGTACACAACGGGTAATTATGGTTGAAATGTTGTAATAATATCCCGCCTTGGTAATACTTTGGGGTAATTCTTTATGTAGAAAAGTAATCACTTTTACTTATGAAAAAAAGTAAACCTTCTTAGTATATTTTCCTAGAGTAATGATTAATACTTCTTATACATGATTAATAATATTTCGTCACTGTTGTTTGTGGGTCTGTGTCACTGTTGTTTGTGGGTCTGTGTCACTGTTGTTTGTGGGTCTGTGACACTGTTGTTTGTGGGTCTGTGTCACTGTTGTTTGTGGGTCTGTATCACTTGTTTGTGGGTCTGTGACACTGTTGTTTGTGGGTCTGTGACACTGTGTTGTTTGTGGGTCTGTGTCACTGTTGTTTGTGGGTCTGTATCACTTGTTTGTGGGTCTGTGTCACTGTTGTTTGTGGGTCTGTGTCACTGTTGTTTGTGGGTCTGTGTCACTGTTGTTTGTGGGTCTGTATCACTTGTTTGTGGGTCTGTGTCACTGTTGTTTGTGGGTCTGTGACACTGTTGTTTGTGGGTCTGTGACACTGTTGTTTGTGGGTCTGTATCACTTGTTTGTGGGTCTGTGTCACTGTTGTTTGTGGGTCTGTGACACTGTTGTTTGTGGGTCTGTGTCACTGTTGTTTGTGGGTCTGTGACACTGTTGTTTGTGGGTCTGTGACACTGTTGTTTGTGGGTCTGTGACACTGTTGTTTGTGGGTCTGTATCACTTGTTTGTGGGTCTGTGTCACTGTTGTTTGTGGGTCTGTGACACTGTTGTTTGTGGGTCTGTGTCACTGTTGTTTGTGGGTCTGTGACACTGTTGTTTGTGGGTCTGTGACACTGTTGTTTGTGGGTCTGTGACACTGTTGTTTGTGGGTCTGTATCACTTGTTTGTGGGTCTGTGTCACTGTTGTTTGTGGGTCTGTGACACTGTTGTTTGTGGGTCTGTGACACTGTGTTGTTTGTGGGTCTGTGACACTGTTGTTTGTGGGTCTGTGACACTGTTGTTTGTGGGTCTGTGACACTGTTGTTTGTGGGTCTGTGTCACTGTTGTTTGTGGGTCTGTGTCACTGTTGTTTGTGGGTCTGTGTCACTGTTGTTTGTGGGTCTGTGTCACTGTTGTTTGTGGGTCTGTGTCACTGTTGTTTGTGGGTCTGTGTCACTGTTGTTTGTGGGTCTGTGTCACTGTTGTTTGTGGGTCTGTATCACTTGTTTGTGGGTCTGTGTCACTGTTGTTTGTGGGTCTGTGTCACTGTTGTTTGTGGGTCTGTGTCACTGTTGTTTGTGGGTCTGTGTCACTGTTGTTTGTGGGTCTGTGTCACTGTTGTTTGTGGGTCTGTGTCACTGTTGTTTGTGGGTCTATGTCACTGTTGTTTGTGGGTCTGTGTCACTGTTGTTTGTGGGTCTGTGTCACTGTTGTTTGTGGATCTGTGTCACTGTTGTTTGTGGGTCTGTGTCAGTGTTGTTTGTGGGTCTGTGTCACTGTTATTTGTGGGTCTGTGTCACTGTTGTTTGTGGATCTGTGTCACTGTTGTTTGTGGGTCTGTGACACTGTTGTTTGTGGGTCTGTGTCACTGTTGTTTGTGGGTCTGTGTCACTGTTGTTTGTGGGTCTGTATCACTGTTATTTGTGGGTCTGTGTCACTGTTGTTTGTGGGTCTGTGTCACTGTTGTTTGTGGGTCTGTGTCACTGTTGTTTGTGGGTCTGTGTCACTGTTGTTTGTGGGTCTGTGTCACTGTTGTTTGTGGGTCTGTGTCACTGTTGTTTGTGGGTCTGTGTCACTGTTGTTTGTGGGTCTGTGTCACTGTGTTGTTTGTGGGTCTGTGTCACTGTTGTTTGTGGGTCTGTGACACTGTTGTTTGTGGGTCTGTGTCACTGTTGTTTGTGGGTCTGTGTCACTGTTGTTTGTGGGTCTGTGTCACTGTTGTTTGTGGGTCTGTGACACTGTTGTTTGTGGGTCTGTGTCACTGTTGTTTGTGGGTCTGTGTCACTGTTGTTTGTGGGTCTGTGTCACTGTTGTTTGTGGGTCTGTGTCACTGTTGTTTGTGGGTCTGTGACACTGTTGTTTGTGGGTCTGTATCACTTGTTTGTGGGTCTGTGTCACTGTTGTTTGTGGGTCTGTGACACTGTTGTTTGTGGGTCTGTGTCACTGTTGTTTGTGGGTCTGTGACACTGTTGTTTGTGGGTCTGTGACACTGTTGTTTGTGGGTCTGTGACACTGTTGTTTGTGGGTCTGTATCACTTGTTTGTGGGTCTGTGTCACTGTTGTTTGTGGGTCTGTGACACTGTTGTTTGTGGGTCTGTGACACTGTGTTGTTTGTGGGTCTGTGACACTGTTGTTTGTGGGTCTGTGACACTGTTGTTTGTGGGTCTGTGACACTGTTGTTTGTGGGTCTGTGTCACTGTTGTTTGTGGGTCTGTGTCACTGTTGTTTGTGGGTCTGTGTCACTGTTGTTTGTGGGTCTGTGTCACTGTTGTTTGTGGGTCTGTGTCACTGTTGTTTGTGGGTCTGTGTCACTGTTGTTTGTGGGTCTGTGTCACTGTTGTTTGTGGGTCTGTATCACTTGTTTGTGGGTCTGTGTCACTGTTGTTTGTGGGTCTGTGTCACTGTTGTTTGTGGGTCTGTGTCACTGTTGTTTGTGGGTCTGTGTCACTGTTGTTTGTGGGTCTGTGTCACTGTTGTTTGTGGGTCTGTGTCACTGTTGTTTGTGGGTCTATGTCACTGTTGTTTGTGGGTCTGTGTCACTGTTGTTTGTGGGTCTGTGTCACTGTTGTTTGTGGATCTGTGTCACTGTTGTTTGTGGGTCTGTGTCAGTGTTGTTTGTGGGTCTGTGTCACTGTTGTTTGTGGGTCTGTGTCACTGTTGTTTGTGGATCTGTGTCACTGTTGTTTGTGGGTCTGTGACACTGTTGTTTGTGGGTCTGTGTCACTGTTGTTTGTGGGTCTGTGTCACTGTTGTTTGTGGGTCTGTATCACGGTTATTTGTGGGTCTGTGTCACTGTTGTTTGTGGGTCTGTGTCACTGTTGTTTGTGGGTCTGTGTCACTGTTGTTTGTGGGTCTGTGTCACTGTTGTTTGTGGGTCTGTGTCACTGTTGTTTGTGGGTCTGTGTCACTGTTGTTTGTGGGTCTGTGTCACTGTGTTGTTTGTGGGTCTGTGTCACTGTTGTTTGTGGGTCTGTGACACTGTTGTTTGTGGGTCTGTGTCACTGTTGTTTGTGGGTCTGTGTCACTGTTGTTTGTGGGTCTGTGTCACTGTTGTTTGTGGGTCTGTGACACTGTTGTTTGTGGGTCTGTGTCACTGTTGTTTGTGGGTCTGTGTCACTGTTGTTTGTGGGTCTGTGTCACTGTTGTTTGTGGGTCTGTGTCACTGTTGTTTGTGGGTCTGTGACACTGTTGTTTGTGGGTCTGTGTCACTGTTGTTTGTGGGTCTGTGTCACTGTTGTTTGTGGGTCTGTGTCACTGTTGTTTGTGGGTCTGTGTCACTATTTTGCTTTTTGCCTGCAGTCTTATAGTCGTGTAGACGTGCTATAAAAAACTAAGTTCACTGTATCTACCTTCACCATCTATGGAGGAAGGAAAATGGATACTAAGTATCCATAATGGATACTTAGTATCTATAATGGATACTTAGTATCCATAATGGATACTTAGTATCCATTATAGTTTACATCATATTCACTACTTATATTCAGGTGAAGTGATGTGTTACACAGTCGGTGTCAGAGGGTAAAGGTCTTGGTCGTAGCTGGCTGAGAGTGTTTAATATGTAGTGCTTCGGCTATGTCAAATCTTCCATTGCCATTGTATCTGTTGACTATAATATTTTTAAGTAAGTCGCATATACAAATAATAGAACTCTTTCATGTATCATAGAGGTCTTTCCTATCCCAACATTCCTATCCTCTTTATAAGCAGTTATTTGTTATTTTTTTTTAATTTTGCCCCGAGGGGCGAGTTTATTGGGCAGCGTCACTCATCTTGTGAGTGGACACACCGCCATAGTGACAGTATTGGGCAGCGTCACTCATCCTGTGAGTGGACACACCGCCATAGTGACAGTATTGGGCAGCGCCACTCATCCTGTGAGTGGACACACCGCCATAGTGACAGTATTGGGCAGCGTCACTCATCTTGTGAGTGGACACACCGCCATAGTGACAGTATTGGACAGCGCCACTCATCCTGTGAGTGGACACACCGCCATAGTGACAGTATTGGGCAGCGTCACTCATCCTGTGAGTGGACACACCGCCATAGTGACAGTATTGGGCAGCGTCACTCATCTTGTGAGTGGACACACCGCCATAGTGACAGTATTGGGCAGCGCCACTCATCTTGTGAGTGGACACACCGCCATAGTGACAGTATTGGGCAGCGTCACTCATCCTGTGAGTGGACACACCGCCATAGTGACAGTATTGGGCAGCGCCACTCATCCTGTGAGTGGACACACCGCCATAGTGACAGTATTGGGCAGCGTCACTCATCTTGTGAGTGGACACACCGCCATAGTGACAGTATTGGACAGCGCCACTCATCCTGTGAGTGGACACACCGCCATAGTGACAGTATTGGGCAGCGCCACTCATCTTGTGAGTGGACACACCGCCATAGTGACAGTATTGGACAGCGCCACTCATCCTGTGAGTGGACACACCGCCATAGTGACAGTATTGGGCAGCGCCACTCATCTTGTGAGTGGACACACCGCCATAGTGACAGTATTGGGCAGCGCCACTCATCTTGTGAGTGGACACACCGCCATAGTGACAGTATTGGACAGCGCCACTCATCTTGTGAGTGGACACACCGCCATAGTGACAGTATTGGGCAGCGCCACTCATCTTGTGAGTGGACACACCGCCATAGTGACAGTATTGGGCAGCGCCACTCATCTTGTGAGTGGACACACCGCCATAGTGACAGTATTGGGCAGCGCCACTCATCCTGTGAGTGGACACACCGCCATAGTGACAGTATTGGGCAGCGGCACTCATCTTGTGAGTGGACACACCGCCATAGTGACAGTATTGGGCAGCGCCACTCATCTTGTGAGTGGACACACCGCCATAGTGACAGTATTGGGCAGCGCCACTCATCTTGTGAGTGGACACACCGCCATAGTGACAGTATTGGGCAGCGCCACTCATCTTGTGAGTGGACACACCGCCATAGTGACAGTATTGGGCAGCGCCACTCATCCTGTGAGTGGACACACCGCCATAGTGACAGTATTGGACAGCGCCACTCATCCTGTGAGTGGACACACCGCCATAGTGACAGTATTGGGCAGCGCCACTCATCTTGTGAGTGGACACACCGCCATAGTGACAGTATTGGGCAGCGCCACTCATCTTGTGAGTGGACACACCGCCATAGTGACAGTATTGGGCAGCGTCACTCATCTTGTGAGTGGACACACCGCCATAGTGACAGTATTGGGCAGCGCCACTCATCTTGTGAGTGGACACACCGCCATAGTGACAGTATTGGGCAGCGTCACTCATCTTGTGAGTGGACACACCGCCATAGTGACAGTATTGGGCAGCGCCACTCATCTTGTGAGTGGACACACCGCCATAGTGACAGTATTGGGCAGCGTCACTCATCTTGTGAGTGGACACACCGCCATAGTGACAGTATTGGGCAGCGTCACTCATCCTGTGAGTGGACACACCGCCATAGTGACAGTATTGGGCAGCGCCACTCATCTTGTGAGTGGACACACCGCCATAGTGACAGTATTGGGCAGCGCCACTCATCCTGTGAGTGGACACACCGCCAAAGTGACAGTATTGGGCAGCGCCACTCATCCTGTGAGTGGACACACCGCCATAGCAGCATGTACAACACTCCCCAATAGGAAAAAAAACCCGCTGGGTTGTTCATCCTGTCACTTGTACCCAGACACAGCTGGGACTTGCTTAACAGTCTCAAGTGAACAGCTCCTCAAACAATAAGATTAACATCTGTCAACTCTTAAAATCTTACGTTATCTTGCGGGATTTGTTAGCTGTAAATGCTCGTACCTTCGCCTGTCAACACAGGAACATGGTGACCACTCCAGGTGCCTCACATGTGCCCGGAGCATTACCATACAGAGGTAAACACCTGCCTCTACATATTGGGTTTACATGTGAGAGCAGTCTGCTCCCGGGTACCTCATATGTATTATTTTACACATTGTTAACCGTATAAAATACAAAGGGGCTCTTGTTTACACTATGAGCTCTAGGTTACACAAGTGGTACTCTATTTAACTTAAGGGGCTCTAATTAACACAAGGGGCGGTAGTTAAAAGAAGGGGATCTAGTTAACACAAGGAGCTCTATTTAACTCAAGAGGGTTGTAGTTAATAAAAAAAAGGTGCTGTAGTTAAAACAATAGATGCTCTAATAAACAAAAGAGGTGCTCTAGTTAACAAAAGGGGCTCTAATTAACACAATTTGTGATGCTCTAGTTAACAAAAGGGGCTCTAATTAACACAAAAGGTGCTCTAGTTAACAAAAGGGGCTCTAATTAACACAATAGGTGCTCTAGTTAACACAAGGGGCTCTAATAAACAAAAGAGGTGCTCTAGTTAACAAAAGGGGCTCTAATTAACACAATTTGTGATGCTCTAGTTAACAAAAGGGGCTCTAATTAACACAATTGGTGCTCTAGTTAACACAAGGTGCTCTACTTAACAAAAGAGGTGCTCGAGTTAACACAAGGGGCTCTAGTTAACACAAGAGGTGCTCCAGTTAACAAAAGGGGCTCTAATTAACACAATAGGTGCTCTAGTTAACACAAGGGGCTCTAGTTAACAAAAGAGGTGCTCTAGTTAACACAAGGTGCTCTAGTTAACACAATACGTGCTCTAGTTAACACAGGGGCTCTAATTAACACAAGAGGTGCTCTAGTTAACACAAGGTGCTCTAGTTAACACAATAGGTGCTCTAGTTAACACAAGAGGTGCTCCAGTTAACAAAAAGAGGAGCTCTGGTAAACACAAAGGGGCTACCAGTTAACACAAATACCTTAATTAAATCAACAAACACATTAAAACTGACAATCACAACATTTGGGTGGTCACTGTTTTTTGTTTGTATCAAACCAACAAATTGATACCCCTCGTCTGATTCCCCCTCCCCCCCCCCGCTCATCAATTTCCAGCGAGGTAATATTAGGTAATATTGTGTGGTGTGGGGCTTCAATTACACCAATACCCACACACTCCGGCGTCGAGGTCACAGTCCCACCAACGGCGGAAATGTCTCTGGGTTGGGGCTGTATTATACCCCTGGCGGTTCTGGTATATTAGAAGGGGCCAATTTGCGTTATTGTGGAACTTCCAGAGCGGGTATATGTAATGTCTTGCTTGAGTAGCGGCAGAAACGCTGGTTCGAGCGACAGTTTCTCTTTAGAATTTTTTTTTTTTCTGTCTTGACCACTGGTGTCTACTGTCACTGGTGTCTACTGTCACTGGTGTCTACTGTCACTGGTGTCTACTGTCACTGGTGTCTACTGTCACTGGTGTCTACTGTCACTGGTGTCTACTGTCACTGGTGTCTACTGTCACTGGTGTCTACTGTCACTGGTGTCTACTGTCACTGGTGTCTACTGTCACTGGTGTCTACTGTCACTGGTGTCTACTACAGCAACAGCCTGTTGGACCGAGTTATCATAAGTGAAGCCTGGCTCTGAGCTGCTCTTGGGGTTATCTTGAGGTTATCTTGAGATGATTTCGGGGTTTAGTGTCTCCGCGGCCCGGTCCTCGACCAGGCTTCCTTTTTGTTACACATCCACGGGAAGCAGCCCGTAGCAGATGTCTATTTCCCAGATACCTATTTACTACTAGGTGAATAAGGGCATCAAGGTGAAAGAAAGTCTGACCATTTGTTTCTGTCTCCACCGGGGATTGAACCCAGAACCTTAGGACTACGAATCCGAAGCGCTGTCCACTCAGCTGTCAGGCCCCTACAAATGGTGTGATTGGAGGCTGGGTGAGTGTGGAGGCTGGGTGAGTGTGGAGGCTGGGTGAGTGTGGAGGCTGGGTGAGTGTGGAGGCTGGGTGAGTGTGGAGGCTGGGTGAGTGTGGAGGCTGGGTGAGTGTGGAGGCTGGGTGAGTGTGGAGGCTGGGTGAGTGTGGAGGCTGGGTGAGTGTGGAGGCTGGGTGAGTGTGGAGGCTGGGTGAGTGTGGAGGCTGGGTGAGTGTGGAGGCTGGGTGAGTGTGGAGGCTGGGTGAGTGTGGAGGCTGGGTGAGTGTGGAGGCTGGGTGAGTGTGGAGGCTGGGTGAGTGTGGAGGCTGGGTGAGTGTGGAGGCTGGGTGAGTGTGGAGGCTGGGTGAGTGTGGAGGCTGGGTGAGTGTGGAGGCTGGGTGAGTGTGGAGGCTGGGTGAGTGTGGAGGCTGGGTGAGTGTGGAGGCTGGGTGAGTGTGGAGGCTGGGTGAGTGTGGAGGCTGGGTGAGTGTGGAGGCTGGGTGAGTGTGGAGGCTGGGTGAGTGTGGAGGCTGGGTGAGTGTGGAGGCTGGGTGAGTGTGGAGGCTGGGTGAGTGTGGAGGCGCAGCAAGCGAGTCAGGAACACGTAGCAATATTTATGAGAAAGCAACTTTTGGGGGCTTTCCCTGAATCGTAATTTATGAGAAACTGTTGATGAGAGATGTGGCGGGTGAAGGTGTGAGATGTTCACCTCGGGTGTGTGTTGGGGAGAGGGGGTAATGGGTAGTGAGTGGGGGGGGGGCAGCGAAGGGGAATTTTGCGTGAGACATAATTGATAGCGGGAGAAGTGATGATCCACACACACTACCTAAGGGGTCAAGGGTGTCAAATGCATCACCTTAGCACCTACTCTAGCGGGTCAGGGAGTGCCTGCCCCCTCACAGTGTACCCTGGCAGGTCAGGGCGTCACATTCCTCACCCCCACCTCACACTCCCCACTGTAACTTTCTTACAAAAAAAAAGGAGTTACATATAAGGTACAAAGATAATTATCACAAGTTGTCGAGGAGGCTTGTGTATAAATATATATATACACACAAGGTACCCCTTGTATATATATATATATATATATATATATATATATATATATATATATATATATATATATATACACACAAGGTGTATGACCAGCTCCCCCAAGATGGTGTGTGACATCAGGGTAATGGTGTGGCTGATCAGTATGATTGTGTTTTATGGGCGTGTGGGCGTGGGCGTGGGCGTGTGGGCGTGGGCGTGGGTGTGTGGGCGTGGGCGTGTGGGCGTGGCTGGTAGGGGCGTGGCGTCACCCAGACATAATCGCCCGGGAGTGTTCGAAGCCACTCGTTGCTAGCTAATAAACATATGTTTACTATTATTAGTTCCAATAACATGTTCGTAAGGGTAGATATCCTAGCCAACCCCATCATTACCTAGCGGAGGTCCCTAGAGTGCACATATCTAGAGTGGAGGTATCTAGAGTAAATATATATATATATATATATATATACATATATATATAGAATCATGATACACGACAAATAATCACATCCTTAAAGACGATTTATATGTTAATGGCGTTGGAAGCTCTAAGACGGAAGCGTTTGTGGTTTTATTGATCGTTAAATGATCCCAGAAAGAGCCCAAATTACCTTCAAGACATGTTTTTTTTTTGTCTTGTACGCAGCCTCGTTCTTGGATCACCCTGAACTTAACGGTCACTAACTACGCTATTGCGTAGTTAGTGGTCTTTACGAGTGAGTCAGGTGTGTTTTTGAGTGCGTGTGTGTCAGTGTGTTGAACCAGGCCACATGTCTACTTGAAGAATGTGTCTTCAGATTATATATGTGTTTCTGGTATGTATCTTAAAGTCACATATATAGCAGGTGCTTGGCTACAAGCACATGTATACCAGGTGTATGTATCTCAACACCTGTAACAGGTGTGGGGACAGACATATATAATTATTCCAGTTGACAGGTTAATTAACTTGAAACAACTGGGGTATTATGATAAGTTGGTTCAGATATGGTTTTATTAAAATAAATTGACCCTAACTAGGGCAGAAACATCGCCTCCGTCATAAAAATCCGAACTCAAGAATAGATAACCAACCAAGATCACCAGCTTAGATATCAAGCCACGATAACCAGATTAGATATCAAGCCACGATAACCAGCTTAGATATCAAGTCAAGATAACCAGATTAGATATCAAGCCAAGACAACCAGATTAGATATCAAGCCACGATAACCAGATTAGATATCAAGCCAAGATAACCAGCTTAGATCTGATCTCTCTGCTTAGATGATCTGATCTGATCTCTCTGCTTCCACCTCTCACTCTCCTGCTTCATCCACTCCTGTGCTCTCATTCTTCTCCAGGGGAGACATCTCCCGTCACGCAGGGTGCAGTCGCACCTCCACAGATCTCCAGTATCAGCTAATGATACTGGTAATGGCTCCAAAGGGCCACCACTTACGGGCTATTCATGCCCGTGCCACCTTTTGGGTGGCTTAATCTTCATCAATCAATCAATCATTCTTCTCTACACTTCTATCCCTCTGTTCTTCTCTTCCTAGCCTCCGCTATCCTCTCCTCGTCCCTGGCCTGTTCCTTTGTTCTTTTCCACCCCCTTTCACGTGCTCCTTCTCTCCCTTCTATATGTGCCTGATGCGTGTGTTCCAGCTTTAGTTACCCCTTCCGTCCCTTCCGTCCGTCCGTCCCTTCCGTCCGTCCGTCCCTTCCGTCCGTCCGTCCCTTCCGTCCGTCCGTCCCTTCCGTCCGTCCGTCCCTTCCGTCCGTCCGTCCCTTCCGTCCGTCCGTCCCTTCCGTCCGTCCGTCCCTTCTGTCCGTCCGCCCCTTCCGTCCGTCCCTTCCCTTTATTCCCCTCCTCCGTCCCCTCCCCCCCCCCTCCTCACCGACCTTCTCCGGACTCTTCCCTTGTTAGTCTGTTGTAACAAGAAGATTCCTGCTCGTTCCATCCGAAAATACTGGTGATTGGCTCGTTAAGTAATTAAGCGCCCCATTTGTACCAATCTAAGTCACTTTGAGGAAACACTTTTCCCTAATGAATACCTATTGCCTCTACCATTCCCCCCCCCCCCGAGCCACCCTATCTACCCTATCCAACCCTATGCTCTATCCCTTGTGTCCGCTCCCCTATTCTCTTTACGGGCTATTCATGCCCGTGCCACCTCTTGGGTGGCTTAATCTTTATCAATCACCCTATTCTCCTCAGTCTGAAGGTCCTCAGTCCTCCTCAGTCTGAAGGTCCTCAGTCCTCCTCAGTCTGAAGGTCCTCAGTTCATCAGATTATCCCTCCTGGATAGGATCAAAGGCAACATGGCGGACGCGGATAACGGAAACATTTCATAACATCTCTCTTTATTACCAAGAAAAACTTATGCAAGTATTCTATAGCTAAAACTATGGTATTGAAATACAGACAGGCGTGTCTGGGCTGCTAGTGTTTACTAGTTGTGTTTTTACGGGGGTTGAGCTTTGCTCTTTCGGCCCGCCTCTCAACTGTCAATCAACTGTTTACTAACTACTACTACTATATATTTTTTTTTGTTTTTTTCCACACCACACACACACACACACACCCCAGGAAGCAGCCCGTGACAGCTGACTAACTCCCAGGTACCTATTTACTGCTAGGTAACAGGGGCATTCAGGGTGAAAGAAACTTTGCCCATTTGTTTCTGCCTCGTGCGGGAATCGAACCCGCGCCACAGAATTACGAGTCCTGCGCGCTATCCACCAGGCTACGAGGCCCCACCGCTATCCACCAGGCTACGAGGCCCCACCGCTATCCACCAGGCTACGAGGCCCCACCGCTATCCACCAGGCTACGAGGCCCCACCGCTATCCACCAGGCTACGAGGCCCCACCGCTATCCACCAGGCTACGAGGCCCCACCGCTATCCACCAGGCTACGAGGCCCCACCGCTATCCACCAGGATACGAGGCCCCACATGAGGCTATGAGGCTAGTGGCTAATATGAGGATAACGGAGCTATCTTACAATAGTAAGCCAAACTGGAAGATAATAAAGTAAAAAATAAAGCATCAGAAAGTAAAATAGAGCTCTTACTTATTAGCTAGAAGGGGTTAGCGTCTGGCAAGTTATAGATCTACTCCTGAAGAAAGTGTCCTCGTCAGTGCCGGGGTTAAGAGGCAATATCTTCCAGGGTCCAGATTCACGAAGCAGTTTCACAAGCACTTACGAACTTGTCCATCTTGTCTCAATCT
Source organism: Procambarus clarkii (assembly GCF_040958095.1). Classification (NCBI taxonomy): domain Eukaryota; kingdom Metazoa; phylum Arthropoda; class Malacostraca; order Decapoda; family Cambaridae; genus Procambarus; species Procambarus clarkii. The sequence continues at coordinate 49,824,468 of NC_091157.1, forward strand.
TTGGCGGCTTTGTTTATAATTATTAAACAGTTAATGAGCTCCGAAGCACCAGGAGGCTGTTTATAACAATAACAACAGTTGATTGGGAAGTTTTCATGCTTGTAAACTGTTTAATAAATGTAACCAAAGCCGTCAAAGATTGAGGAAAGATGTACACGTTCGTAAGTACTCGGGTAACTGTTTCGTGAATCTGGGTCCCCCTGGGAGTTACACAGCTGTTACGGGCTGCTTCCTGGGGATGTGTGCGTGTGTATGTAGTACAATATGTAGTAGACATAATAGAGGAAAAATAAATTGGCTAGGAAGGCGGGTTCCAAGCGCAAATAGTTCGATCCTGCAGATCCAAATAGTACTACACGCGCGCTACCCACATAAACAGAGGCGCCAACATACAATGAACATGTGTCGTTGTTCGTATAACTGAACATTCTCCAGTAGATGGAAAATGTTCAGTATACAAGGGGGAAGCATGATATAATATGTAGAGGGGTCGGTTCGTCAGAGTAGCACTCTCTTCCACTTGACGCTGTTTAGTACAGACGACCATAGACGACCACAGACGACCACAGACGACCATAGACGACCATAGACGTTCATAGACGACCATAGACGAACACAGACGACCATAGACGACCACAGACGTTCATAGACGACCATAGACGACCACAGGCGACACAAACGATCACAAACGACCCCAAACGACCACAAACGACCACAGACGATCACAGACGACCACAGACGACCACAGACGATCACAGACGACCACAGACGATCACAGACGACCACAGACGACCACAGACGACCCCAAACGACCACAGACGACCACAACAGCTTCATCAAACACTTGGATCAACGCACACTTGTATCCGCCTGGGAATAAGGTCGTTCCTTACACGGTTTAGGAACGCGTAAAAGTCCTCAAGACATCGAGGAAATGAGAGCGTAACTAAATGACCAACAAACGGGTTTTCTCCTCCCCGGAACTGAGCACATGAGCAATAATCCCACGTAGCAGACGCCTGAGCAGACTAAAACTACCTCGATGGGGGCCCCATAACGGTCAAATTCTTATTCCCTGAACCCATAATCACTGTCTAAGGTGCTAGGGGGGCGGGGCGGCGGGCCCTTAGCATTGTCTTGCCTCTTCCCTTCCGATTGAATAGCGTAATTAACCGTGAACGGACACAATATTTCCAGCGAGCTCTCATCGGCGATAATAATCCTTGCAACATTAATAGGATCATTTCCGTGTTTCGGGCACTAATAAAGCGAGGCGCAGGTAGCGGTGGGCTCCGGACCCCACCGATCTGCTACTTATCGTGTCAAGTAACTCATTGGGGGCTGCCCTGGGGGGCTCTGCCCTGCCCCCTGCCCGACACCTCAGCGCGGCCAGGTGTTAAGCCCCAACACATTCTTACATGGGCACTCCCTCTATTCTTGTGCTAAGCGATTTCTTTAAAATTAAGATCAAATGGATGGTTGAAAAGTTTATATACTTGATCTTGGGGGATTACTGGAGCTCCTGGATGGTGTTCCGTAGAGCTTTGCAACACAATCTGTAGATCAGTAAGCCCAATACTTACCTAAGAAACAAATTCACAAAGGGCCGTGATGAGGGTTCGAACTTACGCACAGGGATGTTCCCAGATGCGCCTTAGTCAACTGTACTGCTACATGGTCAAAAAAATTGCAACCTGGAGTGCTAACTGCCCTCACGAGGATCCCGAAGCACAACTAGCTCACAACAATGGGAAGCCAAATAGGGGTTTCACACAATTTCCCCATGAAATCGGGCTCTGTTAACCAGATATTAATAATAATAATAATAATAATAATAATAATAATAATAATAATAATAATAATAATAATAATAATTTATTTAGGAAAAGTACATACATAGTTACAGAGTTACAGTACAAACATTCTGTTTGATTTAAAGATAGAGGCAGTACATACAATACCTGAAGCCACTAGTACGCATAGCGTTTCGGGCATGTTCTACCTCTACACCCTTGGTAGGGTGTACCTTAGTAGGTGGGTGTTCTACCTCTACACCCTTGGTAGGGTGTACCTTAGTAGGTGGGTGTTCTACCTCTACACCCTTGGTAGGGTGTACCTTGGTAGGTGGGTGTTCTACCTCTACACCCTTGGTAGGGTGTACCTTGGTAGGTGGGTGTTCTACCTCTACACCCTTGGTAGGGTGTACCTTAGTAGGTGGGTGTTCTACCTCTACACCCTTGGTAGGGTGTACCTTGGTAGGTGGGTGTTCTACCTCTGCACCCTTGGTAGGGTGTACCTTGGTAGGTGGGTGTTCTACCTCTACACCCTTGGTGGGGTGTACCTTGGTAGGTGGGTGTTCTACCTCTACACCCTTGGTGGGGTGTACCTTGGTAGGTGGGTGTTCTACCTCTACACCCTTGGTGGGGTGTACCTTGGTAGGTGGGTGTTCTACCTCTACACCCTTGGTAGGGTGTACCTTGGTAGGTGGGTGTTCTACCTCTACACCCTTGGTAGGTTACTTGTACTCTTCAGGAGTAGAACTGAAGAGGAGCATTAGTGAAGAACAGGGGGCCAGATTCACGAAGCAGTTACACAAGTACTTACGAACGTGCACATCTTTCCTCAATCTTTGACGGCGTAGCTTATATTTATTAAACAGTTTACAAGCATGAAACCTTCCCAATCAACTGTTGTTATTGTTATAAACAGCCTCCTGGTGCTTCGGAGCTCATTAACTGTTTAATAATTGTAAACAAAGCCGCCAAAGATTGAGAAAAGATATACAGGTTCGTAAGTGCTTGCGTAACTGCTTCGTGAATCTGGCCCCCTGGTACACTATCTTCTTGAGGTTATCTTGAGATGATTTCGAGGCTTTAGTGTCCCCGCGGCCCGGTCCCCGACCAGGCCTCGACCCTCAGGAAGCATCTCGTGACATTTGACTAACTCCCAGGTACCTATTTACTGCTAAGTAACAGGGGCATCAGGGGTGAAAGAAACTGTGCCCATTGTTTCTCGTCGGCGCCCGGGATCGAACCCGGGACCACAGGATCACGCGTCCAGTGTTCTGTCCGCTCAGTCACCGGCTTCCCCGTGCCTCTAGTTGTGGCAGAGACAAGGAGCAACAGGAGACCATCGGGAGAGGCCCAACACTCACGCAAGAATAAAGCAATTTTACAAATGAATTACCTAGCAGTAAAATAGGTACCTGGGTGTTAGTCAGCTGTCACGGGCTGCTTCCTGGGGGTGGAGGCCTGGTCGAGGACCGGGCCGCGGGGACACTAAAGCCCCGAAATCATCTCAAGATAACCTCAAGAAGATGATTAATTCAAGCGTTTGTATCCAGTAAACTTAATATGGATACCCGGTGTTAAACCCGTAGTACAGTTGTTTAACTATATAATTACATCAAAGCGAACATATTAAATAAATTCCAATTTAGCAACCCTGATTTTATCATTCCAGTCTTATATAGAACCACCTAACATGGCGAGGATGACGCTTGTTCAACCAGCTTGTTCAAGCGAGCATGAGACGCAATCCTTTGTCTATTCCTTAATGGTACTTACCTAATAATATTAGGAGAGCTACAACTACCATACTCGTCTATATGGCCTTATACAGAGCGGTAAAGTTAATTACAATTGGAGATTTGGGCTCAGGACTACATTTTTCATTTAGGGGTAATTTTGTATGGGTTATGTTACTGGTATGACTGACTGGACAGCTAAATCTTATAAAAAATAAAACTGATTTTTTCATGTAGAAATATACAGCATTATTCATTGAACTTGGGAAAACTAACATAAAATTCCTGCTATTCAAACTATAGCCGTAATACCATAAAAGAAGTAAATTAAATTATGTGCGTCCCGGCCCCTCCAATAGAAAACTGAAGTGCCAACTCACAGCTTCGAAAAGGGGAACTATTATATTCTGAGTGAATGCAATTTAATATTATAAAGACCTAGTACACTTGATCTTATTATGCTATTAGTAATATTGCAGGGATAGAGTTAGAGATATAGAAAAGAAGGCTGGGTGTGAAGGGGTAGGGGGAGAGGGAAGAAGAAGGTGAGGGATGAAGAAACCATACCAGATAGTTTGGTCTCTGCTAATGCTATTACATCAGTGTCTGTTTCATCAATCCTTTTTCTGAGTTCATCAGCTATATTTGTCAATCCATCATCATTGGTACTTTCAGAGTCATCATTGTTGCCCAGACCTCTGAATGGCTAGTTTCCAGCCTAGGTATGGGAGTTTAGGTTAGATTCAGGATGTGGATGAAAGCCAGGAGTGGATGTCTGTAAGGCACTAGCTTGGAGTGGAGAGTAACTGTAGTGACAACCACACTAGTGACTGTAATTACAACCACACCAGTGACTGTAATTACAACCACACCAGTGACTGTAATTACAACCACACCAGTGACTGTAATTACAACCACACCAGTGACTGTAATTACAACCACACCAGTGACTGTAATTACAACCACACCAGTGACTGTAATTACAACCACACCAGTGACTGTAATTACAACCACACCAGTGACTGTAATTACAACCACACTAGTGACTGTAGTGACAACACATAAATTGTTTACAATTCGCAAGGAACAATTCTCTTCTCTAACACATTACTCCAAATTATTCAACAAAAATTCATCCCCGTCTTCCTCAAGTAAATGAGCAAAATACACCTTAAGGAAATGAACGAAAAGTAGCGTCGGAACGCAATTTTATCACGTAACAAATCTCCAAACAAAGTCATTTAACCCATCTAAAAGTATTGCCGGGAAGCAAAGTAACACTCAACGGGTAATTTGGTAACATTACCTCCGAGACCAAACTATCCACCAAAGATTTTAATCTTCTCTAAGATGTGTTCGATTCCTTTCAAATCACACACTGAGGCAGGTTTCTTCTCGACATTTCCTCGTATATTCTTCAAACTATTGTATCTAAATGCATCTTGCGGGTGACTTAGCATCCGGCCGTGTGGCCTTGGGAGACGATTATGTCTTGGGTGGTGGTGGTGGTGGCCGCCGCGGCGAGTTAAGACAGATCAAGCCAACTGTTTCTGTTCGACGGTAGTTTAGCTGTTGTGTGTATTCTAGAATGTGTATATTCTATATTGTGTATATTATTGATAGTTTATATTGTGTATTTATACTGTTGTATATTCATCAGTGTTTGTGTTCCTATACACGTGTGTTTGTGTGTGTGTGTGTTTGTGTGTGTGTGTGTGTGTGTGTGTGTGTGTGTGGGAGTGTGTGTGTGTGTGTGTGTGTGTGTGTGTGTGTGTGTGTGTGTGTGTGTGTGTGTGTGTGTGTGTGTGTGTGTGTGTGTGTGTGGGAGTGTGTGTACTCATCTATTTGTGCTTGCAGGATCGAGCATTGACTCTTGGATGCCGCCTTTTTAGCCATCGGTTGCTTACAGCAATGACTACAGTGAGAGAGAGTGTGTGTGTGTGTATATAAGCACGCGCGTGTATATATGTATGTATTCTGGTGCACATATATGAGGTCAAATGAACTTTTGTCACCTGTTTCAGGTTCCTGTGTTAGTTCAGTGTCCGGAGATCCCCAGTGTTCAGTCAGAGCGTTGAACATAGTCCACCAGGTCTATTATGATCTATTGTTAACAATAGATCATAAAATATCGCTGAACATTTGCATTCTGCCGATTTAACACAGAATCATTTCGTCGTATTTTGAGACCATCGCCTTTGGGCAATATAACTGGAATTGTGTCCATTTAATAAGACACAATATTAACATTTTTTAATAATATTATTATAGTTCAATATTAACATTTCTCATACTTTGTGGTTTACTTTAGAAAAGAGGTTATTTATTATATTTTGTTATTCAATTAATGTCTTATCATAAACCATACGAAAGTTAGTTACAGCATGAGAGTAGTATTATATATGTGGCTTAGTCTCTCTGCACAATCTGGAATCCTGGGTTCGATTCCCAGGCGGGATAGAAACTGTTGAACATGTTTTCTTTCACCTGAAGTCTCTGTTCATCTAGCAGTAAATAGGTATTCGGGAGTTAGTGAACTGTTGTAGGGTTGCATTCTGGGGAAGGGGGGGGGGGGGAATCCTCGATACCATATATCTATTGAATATCTATTGCATATATACAATAGATATTCACAGAATATACACAGATATTCAGTCCCATACAAAAACTAATTATTACTGCTATAACCACTTGACCTATATTTCCAGTTATTACTCTAGTTACAAACGGTCAGTTGTCATATATGACAAGAGGCAGTATAGGTTGTTAAGACGCTCTATAAAGTGACGGAGTAAATTACAATCAATTGTGATGCAATCAATCAAGATGAAGGCAAGTAGTGTAGGAATGGAGTGACATTCAGATCAAACAGCACAGTTGCACACCCAATTGCTGAGTGAGCTGAGTTGAACAAGAGGAAGGTGAATTATCAGGTGAAAGCGCCAAGCCATTACGACAATATAGCCCTTGGAAGGGGTCAGGATAAGGATTTGGGATGGGACCGTGGGGGGGGGGGGGGAAGGATTGGTGCCCAACCACTTGGACGGTCGGGGATTGAACACCGATCTGCATGAAGCGAAACCGTCGCTCTACCGTCCAGCCCAAGTGGTTGGGCTGGAAATTGGAGCTTTAACGAGTGCTGTAGTCGCGATAAACTAATATGCAAGACTTATCTGACAATTCTGAACAGCATACAAACACTCAATGGCCAACTTTAAAACTCAAAACAGCTTTGGAACTAAACTTTCTATGGGCCTCTCTGGGGATATTGAAGACTCACCTTTCAGTCTGTAGATATTTCAAGTTACGGCCAATATTCCCCCGGTAATTGACTCGTGGAGAGACAGTTCACGAGCTGTCGTAAATCAACTCTCCCCAGGTGTTTAATCTTGACGGCCGCGCTAAGCACCACCTCAGAAGGATTTTTGATTCATACATCGCCATAACTTCGGAATCAAATTAACATCAATCAGTGCAGGAAAACTCCAAGATCAAGGGAGACGGATTTAGGGTTTTCGACCTGAGAAGAGATACCAGAAGTGGAGGAGGGGTCAGGCTGCGACTGTGAAGAAGGAGGAAAGTGCAAGCTGCAACAGTCTGAGAAATCAAAAACCTCCTGGTCTTTGTAGCTTAATCTGAAGACACACCAGACTGTCCTACACAGCAGTTCGTTATATTAATGACTACTTGCAGAACTTTACAATATTTTCCGTTCTAAATGAAGACATAATCTGCATGAAGTAATAGAATTTTCGACTATATAGCACTTGGAAGAGCTCAGGATTTGGGAAGGGATGGGGAAGGGGGGAAAGGAATGGTCCTCAACCACTTGTGGACGGTCGGGGATTGAACGCCGACCAGCATGAAGCGAGACTGTCACTCTACCGTCCAGCCCAAGTGGTTGAAAAAGAAGGCAAAGATGTTTAGTCTTTTCCTAACGAGAGTTCACAGTTGGCGTCGGAAGAAGTTGGAGTAATGATCAACAGGTATGACTACAGGAGTAAGATTATTCCCAATGTCTCGGAGCAACAGTGATTAATGATGAGAATATTGAGCAACACGAGGCTCAACCAGAGGCTCGCGGGAGTAATATGAAGGGCCAGGCTCCTGGGCCAGGCTCCTGGGCCAGGCTCCTGGGCCAGGCTCTTGGGATAAGTTTAAGTAACTTATTATTCAGTCTAAGAGCTAAGTACCAGTAAGAATTACAATTGTTGTTTCTGTCGTGTTATTGAGAGTTCTGAGAGTGTGACATGAGAGCAATATAGTTAACTCCTCACACACACACACACACAGTCCGAGGGGACGTTAGACAGTGTGGCCAGTCAGTGCAATACTCATGGGTAACTGGTGAGTTCATTTAAGGTCTCTCTGGACTCTCACCTCCCCTGTAAACAGTAGTGGCTTGTACTCTCCTAGATTCACTTGCAAGGAGTGAATTACGGCTCTTGGATCTCGCTCCTAGATTCACTTGCAAGGAGTGAGTTACGGCTCTTGGATCTGGCTTCTCAACGCTTAATTTACAAGTGTGTAGGTTAGGGTTATACAGGAACAAAAAATAGTGTGTAGTTACCTAAGTGTAGTTACAGGATGAGAGCTACGCTCGTGGTGTCCCGTCTTCCCAGTACTCTTTCTCGTATAATCGTATAACGCTTTGAAACTATCCTGTAGACCTAAACTACAAAATGGTTGGAAATTCTCTTAAATATATATATATATATATATATATATATATATATATATATATAAAGAGATAGATGGCATAAATAATTCCCAATACCAAGGCTCTTCATAATTACATTAAGATCACTGAAGCTGAAGATTAACTTGAGAACCAGAGAACGAGTGCAGATTAGTTCCCAGTGAGCCTTCATATAATAATAATAATAATAATAATAATAATAATAATAATAATAGTAATAATGATAATACAAAGAAATCACAATAGCGTGATAAATCAATGATAAAATCACATGAGGAAATGCGGTGATTTGAATCAAGATTCTAGTGTCTCCCAGATACTTTAAGCAACTCGGTCATGATGGGACATAAGTTATTCAACCCGGAACTCTACACAATCCACTAGGGAAGGTGTGCGTGGTCCAACTGGTGCCACAACAAAGTTTTTACGAATAACCCACCTACCACCCCTGGCTTGTGGTAGTGTTTTCCATCTTACGTCCCTCCTTCAGAACACATAGAAATCCCCACCGTAGTACTGGCCCTCACCGCGGCCCTGGGGCCACACTGTGGCCATGAGACTCACTGCACACTGGCTCTGGGTGGGCCGCACCGCAGGCCGGTGGGCCATCCTCACCATCTTTGATCATCATCACTACATCTCCAGCTGCGGTGAAATTCAACCAAATTGTTAACCTTGTTTGATGCTTCCTTAAGGTTGAGTGGTGGCTGCGGGAAGCCAGCCTGGCTTGTGGCCGGCCCCACTGCTACACCACCACCCACACCACCACCCACACCACCCACACCACCAGCCACACCACCAGCCACACCACCACCCACACCACCAGCCACACCACCCACACCACCAGCCACACCACCCACACCACCACCCACACCACCAGCCACACCACCCACACCACCACCCACACCACCACCCACACCACCAGCCACACCACCACCCACACCACCAGCCACACCACCCACACCACCACCCACACCACCCACACCACCAGCCACACCACCACCCACACCACCAGCCACACCACCACCCACACCACCAGCCACACCACCAGCCACACCACCCACACCACCCACACCACCACCCACACCACCAGCCACACCACCCACACCACCACCCACACCACCCACACCACCAGCCACACCACCACCCACACCACCAGCCACACCACCACCCACACCACCAGCCACACCACCAGCCACACCACCAGCCACACCACCCACACCACCAGCCACACCACCCACACCACCAGCCACACCACCCACACCACCACCCACACCACCCACACCACCAGCCACACCACCACCCACACCACCAGCCACACCACCACCCACACCACCACCCACACCACCAGCCACACCACCCACACCACCAGCCACACCACCCACACCACCACCCACACCACCACCCACACCACCACCCACACCACCCACACCACCACCCACACCACCACCCACACCACCAGCCACACCACCACCCACACCACCAGCCACACCACCAGCCACACCACCCACACCACCACCCACACCACCACCCACACCACCACCCACACCACCACCCACACCACCACCCACACCACCAGCCACACCACCACCCACACCACCAGCCACACCACCAGCCACACCACCCACACCACCACCCACACCACCAGCCACACCACCAGCCACACCACCAGCCACACCACCACCCACACCACCAGCCACACCACCAGCCACACCACCCACACCACCACCCACACCACCACCCACACCACCAGCCACACCACCCACACCACCACCCACACCACCAGCCCACACCACCAGCCACACCACCACCCACACCACCACCCACACCACCACCCACACCACCACCCACACCACCCACACCACCACCCACACCACCAGCCACACCACCACCCACACCACCACCAGCCACACCACCCACACCACCACCCACACCACCCACACCACCAGCCACACCACCACCCACACCACCAGCCACACCAACGTGCTGATGCAACATTCATACCTCACAAGAAGGATGTGAACGAGAAGAGTAAACAAAACCCCTGTTAAGTAGACAATGCAAGAAGCTAAAGGAAGGACAAAAAGAGCCTGGGAAAGGTACAGAGAACTAGGAACAGTGGACAATAGAGAGGCACTAAATAATAATCAGAAACCAATACAATTTGAAAAAGACATTGGTGCAAAATCTAAGGACCAGCAGATAATGATCTAATTCCAAAGAAAAAAATAACAGTGAGAACAAGTACTTAGTATGGGGAGAAAAGGAGGAATTCTCACAGAAAATGATGAAGTATGTGAAGAACTCCTCACTTTGCCTGTTTACTGCGAGGTTAAACAAAATTTTTATCCATTAACTGTCCTGCACGCGGGTATCGAACCCTGGAGGTTTCTACGTTGATCAGACAACCCTTGGTACTGCTCCACACGATACTAAGTACCGAATTACCTTGACGAGATAAGAGAGAAATGAGCGTAGATGCTGTAACGGTAGTACATCAGTGTATCCTTAATGCCTCTCCTTAAGAAATTGATCTTCTTCAACATTCTTGTATCATGCTCCAGCTCCTGGAGTCCCTCTTAGTTCAAAGATAAGCTTCTTGGAAAACACGTTTCTAGATAAGCTTTAGATTTAGGAGAAGCTTCATAGTTTCTGGAGCATCTATAGTTCATAAGCAACTTGTCTTCTGTAGAAATCCTATTATTTTATGTTATTTAAATATGTTGTTATGCCTAAATTATACCGAATTCTTTATCAACAATTATTTCCTCACTCTTTGCCTTATCATCCACCACTAGTTCCTTATTTAACTATTATTGCTACAATTAAAATCTACTTTAACAACCTTGTAAGCAGCTTACAGTTGCACTTTGGATTCTACTGTAATTATATGCATTGTATTCCCTCACCAGTTAGAACAGTACCTGCACTCTGGCAGGAAGAGTGCAGGTAGCCATCACAACGCTCATAAGAGTGCCACAGCGGCGCCAAGAGTGCTCTCACCGAACTCTCAGCATCACTCTCACGTCAGTGAGATTTCCTTTTAGTATATCGAGAAGCCTGGCTCTCTTGAGAGTTGACCAGACCACACACTAGAAGGTGAAGGGACGACGACGTTTCGGTCCGTCCTGAACCATTCTCAAGTCGATTATCTTGAGCCAAGGACGGACCGAAACGTCGTCGTCCCTTCACCTTCTAGTGTGTGGTCTGGTCAACATACTTCAGCCACGTTATTGTGACTCGTCGCCTGCTCTTGAGAGTCTTTTTAGTGAGTGTGAATCGATCCATTCGTGGAAATAAGTCGTAGTTCCTGGCAATACCACGAACACGCCCTCGGCCCCGTCCCTCACACGGCCAGATATCTGCCATAATCATAAAAAAAACACGAATATATCTTTTCATCAAAAGTAGATAACGAAGGGCGGACCTCCGGAAGAGTGATTGATCCTCGCATGTACTTCATCTTGACGAGGTGATTAGAGGTAGGTGTTGGGTCGTGAGGATCGCCACAGCGGTGCCCCGGGGAGCAGGCAAGACCTCCCCGCGTGACGCTGACTAGCCGTAGCTAGAAACAATCACCTCCAATAGACTCCCAGGACGTGATGTTGAGATTTCATTTCCGATAAAATATCAAAATTGCGCTTCCCAGCGGCCGAGGACGTCTGGAAGGTGAGGAACTGGGGCCAGATTCACGAAGCAGTTACGCAAGCACTTGCGAACCTGGGGCCAGATTCACGAAGCAGTTACGCAAGCACTTGCGAACCTGGGGCCAGATTCACGAAGCAGTTACGCAAGCAATTGCAAACCTGGGGCCAGATTCACGAAGCAGTTACGCAAGCACTCGCGAACCTGGGGCCAGATTCACGAAACAGTTACGCAAGCACTCGCGAACCTGGGGCCAGATTCACGAAGCAGTTACGCAAGCACTTGCGAACCTGGGGCCAGATTCACGAAGCAGTTACGCAAGCACTTGCAAACCTGGGGCCAGATTCACGAAGCAGTTACGCAAGCACTCGCGAACCTGGGGCCAGATTCACGAAGCAGTTACGCAAGCACTTGCGAACCTGGGGCCAGATTCACGAAGCAGTTACGCAAGTACTTACGAACGTGTACATATTTCCTCAATCTTTGACGGCTTTGGTTACATTTATTAAACAGTTTACAAGCATGAAAACTTCCCAATCAACTGTTGTTACTGTTATAAACAGCCTCCTGGTGCTTCGGAGCTCATTAACTGTTTAATAATTGTAAACAAAGCTGCCAAAGATTGAGAAAAGATGTACAGGTTCGTAAGTGCTTGAGGAACTGCTTCGTGAATCTGCCCCCCCCCCCCCTGGAGGCGGGGGGGGGGGGTGACTAAGGGCCAGGAATATTTAACCAAAGAGTCCTGAGCAACGGTGTGGCCGCGCGGGGTATAGGGGGATCGAGTATAAGGCGGTAGGAGGTTGGTAAACAATCAAATATATTTATGATCCCTTATAATTTGATCTGATATCTCGCCCGCGTTGTTTATAGTTCTTGTTATTACTGTAATTGTTATTATTAGCGGTGTGAGAGTAATGATGTTTTGATCGGTGAGACGGTGTTGCTACTTCATCCTTAGGTAATACGTTGAGCTACTGCCACTAACCGCTACCGCTAACCACTACCATTAACCGCTACCACCAACCACACTACCACCAAAAACTCACTAACCACCACCAC